>NC_057797.1:535420779-535447305 GCF_018294505.1 Triticum aestivum
GGGAGAGGCCGGAGCCTCACCGCGGGGCTGTAGGGGTTCGGGCAGCGGGGTCGAGGAGGTGGACGGGGACGACGGCGCGGCGTCGGGGAGGCGGGAGCAGTCCGGTGGGGAGGAGGACGAGGAGGCGATCCGGCGACGGCGACGGGGCGGCGTTCACCGGGGTTGGCGCAGAGGCGGGGGGCGTCGCGGCGAGGGGGCGGTCCGGCGTAGTGGCCGCGGAGATCGACGGCGGCGTTCGTGCCCTGATCCAGAACGGATCGGGTGGGAGGGAGAGGGAAAGGGTGAATGAGTGGGGGAGTGGGGTAGAGGGTGGAGGTTACGGGTTAGGGTTCCCCGGAGTGGGGATATGGAGGTGGGGAGTGGGGCGCCGGTTGGGCCGGCCTGGCTAGCCCAGTGGCCAGCTAGGCCGAGGCCCAGCGAGAGGGGGGGCTTTAATTTCTTTCTCTTCCCCTTTTCTTTTCCTTTTTTTAAAAAATAAACAGAAATGTGTAAGAAATAATGGGCATGCTATTTTGTAACACCCTCGATGCGGCTATATCTCCTACGTGTCGAGGCACGACTTAGAGGCATAACCGCATTGAAAGCAATGTCGCAAGTTAGGCAATCTTCACAACATCCCATGTAATATATAGATAATAAAAGGGGAGATACATAGTTGGCTTACACTCGCCACGTCAATCAAAGTACATAAATAGCATTACATCAAACAAACACTCATGGCCCGACTACGTCACCAAAATAAAAGATAAACCCAACATGCGGCACGGTCCCGATCACCCAAACTGGGCACCACTACTGATCATCAGGGAAGGACACATAGTAATGGCGTGAGTCCCCGTCGAACACCCACTTGAGCTCAAGCGCGTCATCTGGAACGGAGTCATCAGGCCCTGCATCTGGTTTGGAAGTAATCTGTGAGCCACAGGGACTCAGCAATCTCGCACCCTCGCGATCAAGAATATTTAAGCTTATAGGTAAGGCAAGGTAAATATGTGGAGCTGCAGCAAGCGACTAGCATATATGGTGGCTAACCTGTTCGCAAAAGAGAGCGAGAAGAGAGGGCAAAGCGCGAACGAGTAACTAGAGGATAACCTGCGACAAGCATTACTCCAACACCGTGTTCACTTCCCGGACTCCGCCGAGAAGAGACCATCACGGTAACTCACACGGTTGATTCATTTTAATTAAGTTAAGGTTCAAGTTATCTACAACCGGACATTAACAAATTCCCATCTGCCCATAACCGCGGGCACGGCTTTCGAAAGTTCAAATCCCTGCAGGAGAGTCCCAACTTAGCCCATGACAAGCTCTCACGGTCAACGAAGGAATAGACCTTCTCCCGAGACATTCCGATCAGACTCGGTATCCCGGTTCTACAAGACACTTCGACAAGTTAAAACAAATCCAGCAACACCGCCCGAATGTGCCGACAAATCCCGATAGGAGCTGCACATATCTCGTTCTCAGGGCACACTCAGATTGTCTTAGGTACGGGTAGGCCAGCCCAGAGTTGCCCCTGGTGGCCACCGGCAGCTGACAGGTGGACCAACACTCAGAGGAGCACTGGCCCGGGGGGGGTTAAAATAAGATGACCCTCAGGCTCCGGAAACCCAAGGGAAAAAGAGGCTAGGAGGCAAATGGTAAAACCAACGTTGGACATTGTTGGAAAAGCTTTAATCAAGGCGAACTATCAAGGGGTTCCCATTATCGCCCAACCGCGTAAGGAACGCAAAAATCCTGGAACATAACACCGATGTAACGGAAACTAGGGAGGCAAGACTGGAACAAAATACTAGGCGAGAGGCCGAGCCTTCCACCCTTTACCAAGTATATAGATGCATTAAGATAACAAGATAATATAATGATATCCCAACAAGTAAATAATGTTCCAACAAGGAACGGTCTCCAATCTTCACCTGCAACTAGCAACGCTATAAGAGGGGCTGAGCAAAGCGGTAACATAGCCAATCAACGGTTTGCTAGGACATGGTGGGTTAGAGGTTTGACATGGAAATTTAGGAAGGCATGATAAGCAAGTGGTAGGCATCGTAGCATAGGCATAGCAAAAGAGCGAGCATCTAGCAAAGCAAAGATAGTAGTGATTTCGAGGGTATGATCATCTTGCCTGCAAAGTTGTTAGAGTTGACTGGATCCTCGAAAGCAAACTCAACGGGCTCCTCGTTAGCGAACTCGTCTCCTGGCTCTACCCAAACAAGACAAAACAAGCAAACAGAACGCAATCAACCACGTGCGAACTCAAACAACATGATGCAAACATGGTATGCTATGCGGGATGCGACATGTGATGCATATGCAAGATTAGGCAAGGAATGAATGAACCTGGCCTCAACTTGGAAATCCAAGTGTGCCACTAGAAAGGTGAGATGAAATCGCTTGAAAACGATATAAAGAACGCCGGAATCGGAGTCACGGTCTGGAAATGGCAAGCAATTCAAATATGGCACCGGTCTGCGATATACAGCAAATAGCCATCTAAATGCAACAAGATGAACATGCTACAGCACTCAAACATGACAACAAAATACATGGCAGGGATCCATTCATGATGCTTAATAAAAGATGAACACTGAGCTACGGCCAATTCATCCATTAACAGGTTCAAACAAGCATGGCAAAAATGCATTTGGTAAACAGATTTCAGACTTAGTGAAATTAACACTTGTCTGGAATCTGTTTACCAAATGCATTTTTGACATGCTTGTTTGAACCTGTTAATGGATGAATTGGCCGTAGCTCAGTGTTCATCTTTTATTAAGCATCATGAATGGATCCCTGCCATGTATTTTGTTGTCATGTTTGAGTGCTGTAGCATGTCCATCTTGTTGCATTTAGATGGCTACTTGTTGTATATCGCAGACCGGTGCCATATTTGAATTGCTTGCCATTTCCAAACCGTGACTCCGATTCCGGCGTTCTTTATATCGTTTTCAAGCGATTTAATCTCACCTTTCCAGTGGCACACTTGGATTTCCAAGTTGAGGCAAGGTTCATTCATTCCTTGCCGAATCTTGCATATGCATCACATGTCGCATCCCGCATAGCATACCATGTTTGCATCATGTTGTTTTAGTTCGCACGTGGTTGATTGCGTTCTGTTTGCTTGTTTTGTCTTGTTTGGGTAGAGCCGGGAGACGAGTTCGCTAACGAGGAGCCTGTTGAGTTTGCTTTCGAGGATCCAGTCAACTCTGACAACTTTGCAGGCAAGATGATCATACCCTCGAAATCACTACTATCTTTGCTTTGCTAGATGCTCGCTCTTTTGCTATGCCTATGCTACGATGCCTACCACTTGCTTATCATGCCTTCCTAAATTGCCATGTCAAACCTCTAACCCACCATGTCCTAGCAAACCGTTGATTGGCTATGTTACCGCTTTCCTCAGCCCCTCTTATAGCGTTGCTAGTTGCAGGTGAAGATTGGAGACCGTTCCTTGTTGGAACATTATTTACTTGTTGGGATATCATTATATTATTTTTTTATCTTAATGCATCTATATACTTGGTAAAGGGTGGAAGGCTCGGCCTATCGCCTAGTGTTTTGTTCCACTCTTGCCGCCCTAATTTCCGTCACATCGGTGTTATGTTCCCGGATTTTTGCGTTCCTTACGCGGTTGGGTGATAATGGGAACCCCTTGATAGTTCGCCTTGATTAAAGCTTTTCCAGCAATGCCCAACCTTGGTTTTACCATTTTCCTCCTAGCCTCTTTTTCCCTTGGGTTTCCGGAGCCCGAGGATCATCTTATTTTAACCCCCCCCCCCCCGGGGCCAGTGCTCATCTGAGTGTTGGTCCACCTGTCAGCTGCCGGTGGCCACCAGGGGCAACTCTGGGCTGGCCTACCCGTACCTAAGACAATCTGAGTGTGCCCTGAGAACGAGATATGTGCAGCTCCTATCGGGATTTGTCAGCACATTCGGGCGGTGTTGCTGGATTTGTTTTAACTTGTCAAAGTGTCTTGTAGAACCGGAATACCGAGTCTGATCGAAATGTCTCGGGAGAAGGTCTATTCCTTCGTTGACCGTGAGAGCTTGTCATGGGCTAAGTTGGGACTCCCCTGCAGGGATTTGAACTTTCGAAAGCCGTGCCCACAGTTATGGGCAGATGGGAATTTGTTAATGTCCGGTTGTAGATAACTTGAACCTTAACTTAATTAAAATGAATCAACCGTGTGAGTTACCTTGATGGTCTCTACTCGGCGGAGTCCGGGAAGTGAACACGGTGTTGGAGTAATGCTTGCCGCAGGTTATCCTCTAGTTACTCGTTCACGCTTTGCCCTCTCTTCTCGCTCTCTTTTGCGAACAGGTTAGCCACCATATATGCTAGTCGCTTGCTGCAGCTCCACATATTTACCTTGCCTTACCTATAAGCTTAAATAGTCTTGATCGCGAGGGTGCGAGATTGACTTCCAAACCAGATGCAGGGCCTGATGACTCCGTTCCAGATGACGCGCTTGAGCTCAAGTGGGAGTTCGACGAGGACGCACGCCGTTACTATGTGTCCTTCCCTGATGATCAGTAGTGGTGCCCAGTTGGGGTGATCGGGATCGTGTCGCATGTTGGGTTTATCTTTTATTTTGGCGCCGTAGTCGGGCCATGAGTGTTTGTTTGATGTAATGCTATTTATGTACTTTGATTGACGTGGCGAGTGTAATCCAACTATGTATCTCCCCTTTTATTATCTATATATTACATGGGATGTTGTGAAGATTGCCTAACTTGCGACATTGCTTTCAATGCGGTTATGCCTCTAAGTCGTGGCTCGACACGTAGGAGATATAGCCGCATCGAGGGCGTTACATATTTACTTAGGAAAAATATGGGAAGTGCCCCTTTTATTCCCTGGTGATCTTAGACAGTGCCACAAATAATTTGGAGACCAAGAGAATTCATTTGATATTTTTTATAAATAGGATAGCATTTTAAAATGCTGAATTGGTGCTGTTATAATTGCTAAAGCCCATCTTTGGGCAAAAGTGATGTTGTGTTCCTTAACAAATAATTGTTATGGAATTTTTGACAAATGATGAACATTTTTCCAGCAACTTTTGGGCAACTTCAAACTTCGCTTGAATTTGATTTGACTGAAATTTCCAAATGGGTATTGAACATAGGTGATTAAGAACTGTTTGGAAAATGATTAGTTTAATCATAGAGGGTTACTGTAGCATGACACCGGGGGTGTTACAAATCTCCTCCACTACAAGAAATCTCGTCCTGAGATTTAAGTGCGGAAGTAAAGAGTAATTTCGGAAGAACTGGCCCTTATAGGGTTGATTATCTGGTGAACAATTCAGGGTGGCAGAAGTGTCTCTCGAGTTAAAACTTAAGAAAACATCGAGAGCAAAATATGAAGGTACAATAGGAAGTTTCAAGCGAATGGACAAACGATCGATACCTGAACAAAGTGTGAGAAGGGGGTTCAGAGCATCGGTAATAGATCATCCCTCGGATGGTGGCTCATGACAACACACAAAGCCAAGAGCAAATGATACTTCGGAATAAAGGATATACAGGAGAGTCAGGTCCCGATCCTGTGGAACTGTGGGTTATGGGCCCATTGAAGGAAATATGCCCTAGAGGCAATAATAAAGTTATTATTTATTTCCTTATTTCATGATAAATGTTTATTATTAATGCTAGAATTGTATTAACCGGAAACATAATACATGTGTGAATACATAGACAAACAAAGTGTCACTAGTATGCCTCTACTTGACTAGCTCGTTAATCAAAGATGGTTATGTTTCCTAACCATGGACAAAGAGTTGTTATTTGATCAACGGGATCACATCATTAGGTGAATGATCTGATTGACATGACCCATTCCATTAGCTTAGCACCCGATCATTTAGTATGTTGATATTGCTTTCTTCATGACTTATACATGTTCCTATGACTATGAGATTATGCAACTCCCGTTTGCCGGAGGAACACTTTGTGTGCTACCAAACGTCACAACGTAACTGGGTGATTATAAAGGAGCTCTACAGGTGTCTCCAAAGGTACATGTTGGGTTGGTGTATTCCGAGATTAGGATTTGTCACTCCGATTGTCGGAGAGGTATCTCTGGGCCCTCTCGGTAATGCACATCACTTAAGCCTTGCAAGCATTGCAACTAATAAGTTAGTTGCGAGATAATGTATTACGGAACGATTAAAGAGAATTGCCGGTAACGAGATTCAACTAGGTATTGAGATACCGACAATCGAATCTCGGGCAAGTAACATACCGATGACAAAGGGAACAACGTATGTTGTTATGCGGTCCGACCGATAAAGATCTTCATAGAATATGTGGGAACCAATATGAGCATCCAGGTTCCGCTATTGGTTATTGACCGGAGACGTGTCTCGGTCATGTCTACATTGTTCTCGAACCCGTAGGGTCCGCACGCTTAAGGTTTCGATGACAGTTATATTATGAGTTTATGAGTTTTGATGTACTGAAGGAGTTCTGAGTCCCGGATGAGATCGGGGACAAGATGAGGAGTCTCGAAATGGTCGAGACATAAAGATCAATATATTGGACGACTATATTCGGACATCGGAAAGGTTCCGAGTGGTTCAGGTATTTTTCGGAGTACCGAAGAGTTACGGGAATACGGAGGATGGGCCTTATTGGGCTTTAGGGGAGAGGGAGAGGCAGGCCGCGCGCCCCCCCATTGACTAGTCCGAATTGGACTAGGGGGGAGGGGCGGCGCCCCCTCCTTCCTTCTCTTCCCTCTTCCCCTTCCTTGTCTCCTACTCCTACTACTTGGAAGGACTCCTAGTTGTACTAGGAAAGGGGGAATCCTACTCCCAATGGGAGTAGGACTCCCCTAGGGCGCGCCATAGAGAGGGCCAGCCCTCCCCTCCTCCACTCCTTTATATACGGGGGAAGGGGGCACCCCATAGACACACAAGTTGATCTTCGTGATCGTTCCTTAGCCGTGTGCGGTGCCCCCCTCTACCATATTCCACCTCGGTCATATTGTAGTGGTGCTTAGGCGAAGCCCTGCGACGGTTGAATATCAAGATCGTCACCACACCGTCGTGCTGACGGAACTCCTCCCCGAAGCTTTGCTGGATCAGAGCCCGGGGTGCATCATCGAGCTGAACGTGTGCCAAGAACTCGGAGGTGCCGGAGTAACGGTGCTTGGATCGGTTGGACCGGGAAGACGTACGACTACTTCCTCTACGTTGTGTCAACGCTTCCGCTTCGGTCTACGAGGGTACGTAGACAACACTCTCCCCTCTCGTTGCTATGCATCACCATGATCTTGCGTGTGCGTAGGAATTTTTTTGAAATTACTACGTTCCCTAACAGTGGTATCAGAGCCTAGGTTTTATGTATTGATGTTATATGCACGAGTAGAACACAAGTGAGTTGTGGGCGATATAAGTCATACTGCTTACCAGCATGTCATACTTTGGTTCGGCGGTATTGTTGGATGAAGCGGCCAGGACCGACATTACGCGTACGCTTACGTGAGACTGGTTCTACCAACGTGCTTTGCACATAGGTGGCTGGCGGGTGTCAGTTTCTCCAACTTTAGTTGAACCGAGTGTGGCTACGCCCGGTCCTTGCGAAGGTTAAAACAGCACCAACTTGACAAACTATCGTTGTGGTTTTGATGCGTAGGTAAGATTGGTTCTCGCTAAGCCTGTAGCAGCCACGTAAAACTTGCAACAACAAAGTAGAGGACGTCTAACTTGTTTTTGCAGGGCATGTTGTGATGTGATATGGTCAAGACGTGATGAGATATAAGTTGTTGTATGAGATGATCATGTTTTGTTGAAATTATCGGCAACTGGCAAAATCCTTATGGTTGTCTCTCTATTGCATAAGATGCAAGCGCCAAATAATTGCTTTACTTTATCGCTATGCGATAGCAATAGTTGCAAGAGCAATTGTTGGCGAGACGACCATGTAACAACACATTGATATAGATCAAGATGATGGAGATCATGGTGTCATGCCGGTGACGATAGAGATCATGACAGTACTTTGGAGATGGAGATCAAAGGCGCAAGATGATCATGGCCATATCATGTCACATATTTTGATTGCATATGATGTTTATCTTTTATACATCTTATCTTGGTTTGATTGAGGGTAGCATTATAAGATGATCTCTCACTAAATTTCAAGATAAAAAGTGTTCTTCCTGAGTATGCACCGTTGCCAAAGTTCGTCGTGCCCAGACACCACGTGATGATCGGGTGTGATAATCTCTACGTCCATCTACAACGGGTGCAAGCCAGTTTTGCACACGCAGAATACTTAGGTTAAACTTGACGAGCCTAGCATATGCAGATATGGCCTCGAAACACTGGAGACCGAAAGGTCGAGCATGAATCATATAGTAGATATGATCAACATAGTGATGTTCACCATTGAAAACTACTCCATCTCACGTGATGATCGGACATGGTTTAGTTGATTTGGATCACGTGATCACTTAAATAATTAGAGGGATGTCTATCTAAGTGGGAGTTCTTAAGTAATATGATTAATTGAGCTTAAATTTATTATGAACTTAGTCCTGGTAGTATTTTGCAATTTATGTTGTAGATCAATAGCTCGCGTTGTTGCTTTCATATGTTTATTTTGATATGTTCCTAGAGAAAATTGTGTTGAAAGATGCTAGTAGCAATGATGCGGATTGGATCCGTGATCTGAGGTTTATCCTCATTGCTGCACAGAAGAATTATGTCCTTGATGCACCGCTAGGTGACAGACCTATTGCAGGAGCAGATGCAGACGTTATGAATGTTTGGCTAGCTCAATATGATGACTACTTGATAGTTTAGTGCACCATGCTTAACGGCTTAGAATCGGGACTTCAAAGACGATTTGAACGTCATGGACCATATGAGATGTTCCAGGAGTTGAAGTTAATATTTCAAGCAAATACCCGAGTTGAGAGATATGAAGTCCCCAACAAGTTCTATAGCTAAAGGATGGAGGAGAATCGCTCAACTAGTGAGCATGTGCTCAGATTGTCTGGGTACTACAATCGCTTGAATCAAGTGGGAGTTAATCTTCCAGATAAAATAGTGATTGACAGAATTCTCTAGTCACCATCACCAAGTTAGTAGAACTTCGTGATGAACTATAGTATGCAAGGGATGACGAAAACGACTCCCGAGCTTTTCATGATGATGAAATCGATGAAGGTAGAAATCAAGAAAGAGCATCAAGTGTTGATGGTTGACAAGATCACTAGTTTCAAGAAAAGGGCAAAGGGAAAAAAGGGGAACTTCAAGAAGAACAGCAAGCAAGTTGCTGCTCAAGTGAAGAAGCCCAAGTCTGGTCCTAAGCCCGAGACTAAGTACTTCTACTGCAAAGGGATTGGTCACTGGAAGCGGAACTACCCCAAGTGATTGGCGGATAAGAAGGATGGCAAAGTGAACATAAGTATATTGATATATATGTTATTGATGTGTACTTTACTAGTGTTTATAGCAACCCCTCAGTATTTGATACTAGTTCAGTTGCTAAGATTAGTAACTCGAAACGGGAGTTGCAGAATAAACAGAGACTAGTTAAGGGTGAAGTGACGATGTGTGTTGGAAGTGGTTCCAAGATTGATATGATCATCATCGCACACTCCCTATACTTTCGGGATTAGTGTTGAACCTAAATAAGTGTTATTTGGTGTTTGCATTGAGCATGAATATGATTTGATCATGTTTATTGTAATACGGTTATTCATTTAAGTAAGAGAATAAATTGTTGTTCTGTTTACATGAATAAAACCTTATATGGTTACACACCCAATGAAAATGGTTCATTGGATCTCGATCGTAGTGATACACATATTCATAATATTGAAACCAAAAGATGCAAAGTTAATAATGATAGTGCAACTTATTTGTGGCACTGCCGTTTAGGTCATATTGGTGTAAAGTGCATGAAGAAACTCCATAGTGATGGGATTTTGGAATCACTTGATTATGAATCACTTGGTGCTTGCGAACCATGCCTCATGGGCAAGATGACTACGACTCCGTTCTCCGGAACAATGGAGCGAGCAACAAATTTGTTGGAAATCATACATACTGATGTATGTGGTCCGATGAATATTGAGGCTCGCGGCAGGTATCATTATTTTCTGATCTTCACAGATGATTTGAGCAGATATGAGTATATCTACTTGATGAAACACAAGTCTGAAACATTTGAAAAGTTCAAAGAATTTCAGAGTGAAGTGGAGAATCGTTGTAACAAAAATAAAAGTTTCTATGATATGATCGCAGAAGTAAAGTATTTGAGTTACGAGTTTGGCCTTCAGTTAAAACAATGTGAAATAGTTTCACTACTCACGCCACCTGGAACACCACAATGTAATGGTGTGTCCGAACGTCAAAACCGTGCTTTATTAGATATGGTGCGATCTATGATGCCTCTTACCGATTACCACTATCGTTTTGGGGTTATGCATTAGAGACAGCTACATTCACGTTAAATAGAGCACCATCAAAATCCGTTGAGACGACGCCTTATGAACTATGGTTTGGCAAGAAACCAAAGTTGTCGTTTCTTAAAGTTTGGGGCTGTGATGCTTATGTGAAAAAGCTTCAACCTGATAAGCTCGAACCCTAATCGGAGAAATGTGTCTTCATAGGATACCCAAAGGAGACTGTTGGGTATACCTTCTATCACAGATCCAAAGGCAAGACATTCGTTGCTAAAAATGGATCCTTTCTAGAGAAGGAGTTTCTCTCGAAAGAAGTGAGTGGGAGGAAAGTAGAACTTGATGAGGTAACTGTACCTGCTCCCTTATTGGAAAGTAGTACATCACAGAAACCGGTTTCTGTGACACCTAAACCAATTAGTGAGGAAGTTAATGATGATGATCATAGAACTTCAGATCAAGTTACTACTGAACCTCATAGATCAAACAGAGTAAGATCCGCACCAGAGTGGTACGGTAATCCTGTTCTGGAAGTCATGCTACTAGATCATGATGAACCTACAAACTATGAAGAAGCGATGGTGAGCCCAGATTCCGCGAAATGGCTTGAAGCCATGAAATCTGAGATGGGATCCATGTATGAGAACAAAGTATGGACTTTGGTTGACTTGCCCGATGATCGGCAAGCAATTGAGAATAAGTGGATCTTCAAGAAGAAGACAGACACTGACGGTAATATTACTGTCTACAAAGCTCGACTTGTTGCAAAAGGTTTTCAACAAGTTCAAGGGGTTGACTACGATGAGACCTTCTCACCCGTAGCGATGCTTAAGTTTGTCCGAATCATGTTAGCAATTGCCGCATTTTATGATTATGAAATTTGGCAAATGGATGTCAAAACTGCATTCCTGAATGGATTTCTGGAAGAAGAGTTGTATATGATGCAACCAGAAGGTTTTGTTGATCCAAAAGGAGCTAACAAAGTGTGCAAGCTCCAACGATCCATTTATGGACTGGTGCAAGCCTCTCGGAGTTGGAATAAACGCTTTGATAGTGTGATCAAAGCATTTGGTTTTATACAGACTTTTGGAGAAGCCTGTATTTACAAGAAAGTGAGTGGGAGCACTACATCATTTCTGATAAGTATATGTGAATGACATATTGTTGATCGGAGATAATGTAGAATTATTCTGCAAAGCATAAAGGAGTGTTTGAAAGGAGTTTTTCAAAGAAAGACCTCGGTGAAGCTGCTTATATATTGAGCATCAAGATCTATAGAGATAGATCAAGACGCTTGATAAGTTTTTCAATAAGTACATACCTTGACAAGATTTTGAAGTAGTTCAAAATGGAACAGTCAAAGAAAGAGTTCTTGCCTGTGTTACAAGGTGTGAAACTGAGTAAGACTCAAAACCCGACCACGACAGAAGATAGAAAGAGAATGAAACTCATTCCCTATGCCATGGCCATAGGTTCTATAAAGTATGCCATGCTGTGTACCAGACCTATTGTATACCCTGCCCTGAGTTTGGCAAGGGAGTACAATAGTGATCTAGGAGTAGATCACTGGACATTGCTCAAAATTATCCTTAGTGGAATAAGGATATGTTTCTCGATTATGGAGGTGACAAAAGGTTCGTCGTAAAGGGTTACGTCGATGCAAGTTTTGACACTGATCCAGATGACTCAAAATCTCAATCTGGATACATATTTAAAGTGGGAGCAATTAGCTAGAGTAGCTCTGTGCAGAGCATTGTTGACATAGAAATTTGCAAAATACTTACGGATCTGAATGTGGCAGACCCGTTGACTAAACTTCTCTCACAAGCAAAACATGATCACACCTTAGTACTCTTTGGGTGTTAATCACATAGCGATGTGAACTAGATTACTGACTCTAGTAAACCCTTTGGGTGTTGGTCACATATCGATGTGAACTATGGGTGTTAACCACATAAAGATGTGAACTATTGATGTTAGATCACATGGCGATGTGAACTAGATTATTGACTCTAGTGCAAGTGGGAGACTGAAGGAAATATGCCCTAGAGGCAATAATAAAGTTATTATTTATTTCCTTATTTCATGATAAATGTTTATTATTCATGCTAGAATTGTATTAACCGGAAACATAATACATGTGTGAATACATCAACAAACAAAGTGTCATTAGTATGCCTCTACTTGACTAGCTCGTTAATCAAAGATGGTTATGTTTCCTAACCATGGACAAAGAGTTGTTATTTGATCAACGGGATCACATCATTAGGTGAATAATCTGATTGACATGACCCATTCCATTAGCTTAGCACCCGATCGTTTAGTATGTTGATATTGCTTTCTTCATGACTTATACATGTTCCTATGACTATGAGATTATGCAACTCCCGTTTGCCGGAGGAACACTTTGTGTGCTACCAAACGTCACAACGTAACTGGGTGATTATAAAGGAGCTCTACAGGTGTCTCCAAAGGTACATGTTGGGTTGGTGTATTTCGAGATTAGGATTTGTCACTTCGATTGTCGGAGAGGTATCTCTGGGCCCTCTCGGTAATGCACATCACTTAAGCCTTGCAAGCATTGCAACTAATAAGTTAGTTGCGAGATAATGTATTACGGAACGAGTAAAGAGACTTGCCGGTAACGAGATAGAACTAGGTATTGGGATACCGACGATCGAATCTCGGACAAGTAACATACCGATGACAAAGGGAACAACGTATGTTGTTATGCGGTCTTACCGATAAAGATCTTCGTAGAATATGTGGGAACCAATATGAGCATCCAGGTTCCGCTATTGGTTATTGATTGGAGATGTGTCTCGGTCATGTCTACATTGTTCTCGAACCCGTAGGGTCCGCACGCTTAAGGTTTCGATGACAGTTATATTATGAGTTTATGAGTTTTGATGTACCGAAGGAGTTCGGAGTCCCGGATGAGATCGGGGACATGACGAGGAGTCTCGAAATGGTCGAGACGTAAAGATCGATATATTGGACGACTATATTCGGACATCGGAAAGGTTCCGAGTGGTTCGGGTATTTTTCGAAGTACCGTAGAGTTACGGGAATACGAGGGATGGGCCTTATTGGGCTTTAGGGGAGAGGGAGAGGCAGGCCGCGCCCCCCCATTGACTAGTCCGAATTGGACTAGGGGGGAGGGGCGGCACCCCCTCCTTCCTTCTCTTCCTTCTTCCCCTTCCTTGTCTCCTACTCCTACTACTTGGAAGGACTCCTAGTTGTACTAGGAAAGGGGGAATCCTACTCCCAATGGGAGTAGGACTCCCCTGGGGCGCGCCATAGAGAGGGCCAGCCCTCCCCTCCTCCACTCCTTTATATACGGGGGTAGGGGGCACCCCATAGACACACAAGTTGATCTTCGTGATTGTTCCTTAGCCGTGTGCGGTGCCCCGCTCCACCATATTCCACCTCGGTCATATTGTAGCGGTGCTTAGGCGAAGCCCTGTGACGGTTGAACATCAAGATCGTCACCACGCCGTCGTGCTGACGGAACTCCTCCCCGAAGCTTTGCTGGATCGGAGCCCGAGGTGCGTCATCGAGCTGAACGTGTGCCAAGAACTCGGAGGTGCCGGAGTAACGGTGCTTGGATCGGTTGGACCGGGAAGACGTATGACTACTTCCTCTACGTTGCGTCAACGCTTCCGCTTTGGTCTACGAGGGTACGTAGACAACACTCTCCCCTCTCGTTGCTATGCATCACCATGATCTTGCGTGTGCGTAGGAAATTTTTTGAAATTACTACGTTCCCCAACACCCACCATGTGGGTTAAAATAGAAGTTGCAATGACATGTTGCACGGTCGGGATAGCAAGGCATGTCAGAGAGTAGCATGTCAGTTATGTCGGCAACAACGTCGGTACCAAGGGCGAGGGACAAAGAGAACCATTTTCCTGCTCGTTGAACGAGGTGGGTCGTTAGGCAAAGTTCTCGTCCATCGGTGGCTACCAAAATGTCATCAACAATAGTAAAAGGGTCTTTACTGACAGAGTTGTACATTGAGGTGCTTACCTAAGCAGGAAAATTATCTCTACCGAGATAGTTTACCGGAAGGGTTAAACAAAAGAATGGAAAGGAAAATATGATTAGTATATTAATCAGAACAATGGAAAGGAAAATGTGTTTAAACACAATTATCATGAGTATATCATTCTCAAGGACAAGCAGAGGATGATATCCATGACAGGATAGTAAGTAGATAACCAATTAGGTAAAGGGAAAGAAATTTCATGACATTACCCATACAACGGTGTTTGGATAATTGATAAAGAAAATTTAGTATCATGCTTCAAATGTTCTTATTGGAGATCGGATTACCACAGACATGCTTCCAGATAGCATTGACATGGTTTCAAGCAAAGGTCAGTCTTTGGATACACCAAGGATCCATCAGAAACAACTTAGAAAATAAGTCATACAACTTTAGCGGGGATAAGATGAGGGTGTGGCCGACGGGCTCAGTAGCAATCCATCGACATGACAAAAAGGATGTATTCCCAAAATTAATATGATCAAGTTTGTGTTGGGGGGGAAGACAAGAATGTTGTTGATGCTGACACAAGTCATCGAGAGGCAAGGATGGTATTTCTAGCCATGAATTCAGTCCACATCTTTGAAGAAGCCAAAGTGTTGACGGTGATCAAGACAAATTTTGTCGAGAGACTCTAAGAAGATGCCACCAAGCAGAAAAGGAAGGATGAAGTGAAAGGCTATGAGAACCACGGATTCGACACAAGCTCAAAGTCAAGCTTGTTTTTTGAGGTGAAATGATAAGATGAGGAAGATCGACGTAAGCTTTGCTCATCGTCGGAAGTTGCTCCGGGCATAAGGACCAGGTAGCACAGTTAACAAGTTGACAAGATAAAAATATAGCCGATCAGGCTAGGAATGATGTGATGGGGCATAAAGCTTCCCAGTATCAAGTACTAGGTGCAATGCCAGAAGGTAAATCAGAGTAGAGGTTGGACGGGGGAAATGAGCTGTAGAGGATAAGTAATTTAACTTCCCAATAAATGGGATCAAGGAGGAAATATGGTCGGGACCATAATTGCAAGGGATCCAATTTACGATACCGAAAGAATTATTCGAATGATTAAATATCCTTGCAAGAAGCTTTCATGATAAGTTCCACACCATGCCCGTGGGCATGAACACAAAGGTTCAGGGTCGACTCCCACTTCTACAATGCATAACCTTTCATTTTAGTTCTCGCTCTTGATGAAGCTGTAGTATTGAAATTTTATCTGACGAAAAGCCTGTAGAGTATAATCCGCATAACTTTCGAGTTCACACAGATTAGGGAAGGCATAGGTTCACCCATCGGGGCATCTTAGGAACATATATCATAAATTTCAAGAATAAATAACACAAGCTCGGTAGCGGAGCATGGTTGACAAAAGCAGGGGATACAATTTACCAAAGGCATTATGTATCCCAGGAAAAGGCTACAAGGTTACAGAATATGAAGGACGTTGTCGGATAAAACCCAACAAAGGATCTGGTGGTCCACAAGGAACCTGATGTGAGCATTGGTACTCAATCAAAAGAATAAAGAATGCAAGGGGATCAGATTGTAGAAACAACTGACTAACTCAAAGCTCAACTGCAAAGGAATTATGAATTCCAAGAC
This sequence comes from Triticum aestivum, assembly GCF_018294505.1. Lineage (NCBI taxonomy): Eukaryota > Viridiplantae > Streptophyta > Magnoliopsida > Poales > Poaceae > Triticum > Triticum aestivum. Next base: position 535,436,843 of record NC_057797.1, read on the forward strand.
AAGGGATCAGAAGCAATGCTCAGATTAGGGATGGATAGGTAGAATAGCCTTAGGGGTACAATCGATGGCGATTTGATTGGTCGAGATCCAGCTCATGTTAAAATGACGTTTGAGCCGGAAGGATGAATTCTAGGATTTGATTGAGGATTGCGAGCAATTCGCAACATATTGTATCAACGGACTCAAAAGCATAGGGACAAAGGATGCCAATAAGATTACTAGACTTATGGGATTATCCATAATGCAAACAAGCAAGAATTTTAAGAACAACAAGCTGTTGAGGATTATTGAAAGATCAAATAGTATTTCAAAGACTTTCGTGAAACATATGAAAAACTGGGGAAAAAACAAATCCTCGATATGTGTGTGGATTAATTTGTCGGTGTATTCAGGCGACAAGGAACTGCAAGGCAGTAGGCACAAAAGTTTTCTCGGAGCAATAGAGAGAATATCGGGGTATCTTGTAATAACAAGATCAATTCGGATTAATTGTATGAACAACAAGTGTATGTCGTTATCCATATGGATATATCGGTATTAGGGTATTGAAAAATCAGAGGGCACAAGGGTCTCGGGAATGATCGAAGAGTATCTTCAATATCTTCTGGTGAAGCAGTCGATCATCTGGAATGAAGGGGATCTTCGGGTGGATGTGATCGTGAGTGTAACACCTGAGAATCATGCTACAGTAATCTCATGCCTAATGGTGCCAAGTCATCACAATTATTATTTTTGTTAATCACTCTGTTTCAATTCAACCTCAAATTCAAATTTATAAAAGACAAGTTAAATTATTATTCCTTCGAACTGTAAATCAAAAATGTTCGATGAGCTGCAAAAATTCACGAACTAATTGACATGAATAGACCAACATTATTTGAAGTAATTAAATGCCCTTAACCTAATTAAAACAGTACCAAAAACAACATCTAATATTTTTCTAATTTATGAAAAATTCAAACTAATTCCAAACTTTTTGTGCAGTCCAGGAATAGTATCTAGTATTATTGGGCAAACTTTCAAAATTAACAAATTCATTTGATCACTAAACTATTTAGAAACAGTGGCTACTTATTATTTTAGCAATCGAAAAGAAGAAAGACTCATGTGCACTTTGGCCCATCGTGAATAGTACAAGCCCAGCCCATCTCTCTTTTCCTTCAATCTCTGTACACGCGGGCATGGCGTGGCGGCCATCCACCCCACCGAGGCCGCTGATGCCGCCGTGTCCACCATCCCACGGGCCCCCGAGGCGTATAAACCCACCCCCGACACAGTGGACAAACCCTAACACGCCACATCCCTCTCGCTCGTCCTCCTCTCTCTGTTTAGCTTGTGTTTGAGTCGTTGCCGCCGCGCCATCATCGTCGTCGCGTCAACTGACCTCCCCGGCGCCCGGGAGGATGTCTAGGAGCTGCATGTGCTACGTCTACATCGACTCCGAGGAGCAGATCGTACAGGGGATCGCCACCGCATCGGGATCAAGTTGTTCCCCTTCTCTGCACCATCGTCGATCCGCTCCGAATACTATGGCTCTGGTGCCTCTCCCCGCTCCCCCGACCATCTCCTCGAGTTCTCTGTGAGGCCCACTTCCTCCCTGCCTCTTCCCGAGCTCGGTTTCGAGCTCGAGCGTTTTTTTTCATTGCAACAGTAGCTCGTCGCCATCGCCGTGCTTGCTACCACTGTTGTGTTGCTCCTCCCGCTCACTCGAACACACCAGCGCGCTCGTGGCCTTGCATAGATACCGCCTGGGCCCATAGATCGCTCGATGCCCTCGCGTGCGTTTGAATTCGTCGAGCGATGCCAGTGCCTTCACTCGGCCTTTGCCGCAAATGCCGCTGCGGGCCACTCCCGCTGCTGCTTACTTCTGTTGCTGCCACCGCTCTCTCTCTCTCTCTCTCTCTCGCTGCCACTCCCCTGCCGAGCCGCGCGCGCCTTGCCTCCGCCCACACCCATGGCCGTCGTCACCACGGGCGCTCCCCTGCAGCTGCCTCGTTCACGCGCCTCCTCCCGCGTCCATCGTCGATGCTCGCCAACACTTTCCTCGCGCGCCCGCCGGGGCTCTGCAGCCCGGCCCCACCTACAGCGTGCGTGCCTACCTCGGACCTCGCGGCTGCCCGCCTCTGCGCCCGCACCATCATCGACGTCGCTGCTGCTGAGTATTGCTGCAGCCGCCATGCCCTGCCCATGCACGACCCACCATCGCCGCACTCACCGTGCCCCGCTGCTGCTCGGGCCGTCTTGCTCACCTAGCGGACGCGCCCCCACTATCCCCACCGCCGGCCGCGCTTCCCCTCCTCGCCCGCCTCGCGGGCCGCCGCCCAACACTCCCCGCCGCGCCAGACGCGCGCCTGCCGCCCTACGCCCCCGTTGTCGCATGCCCGCCGCCTGCTATCGCCGGAGCCGGCCGGAGCCTCTCTGCCTGCCCCTGCTGGCCGGCGGCGCTGCGCCCAACTCCTGGTCGTGGCCTCTGTTGCCCGTGCCCAGCTAATCCCCTCTTCAGCTTAGCGGGGTTAACCCCCATTTTAATTTAAGCGTTACCCCCCTATGACACTGACGCGTGGGGCCCCATGCCCCCTATTAAAGTAAAAAAAGAAATAGAAAATTTAGTTAAATTAATTAACTTAATTAATTTATCTAATTACCTAATTGATTAATTAGTTAACACTAATAGAAATTGACATGTGGGTCCCCTGCCTAGTTGACCAGTCAACAGGTTAATAGTTGACCTGGTCAACGGGGCCCACTACCAGCCTCTGGTGGCCCTGTTGTGTGCACTCTGCTGGGTGCACATAGAAATTTCACCTTTTAATTTGAATTAGAAATAATTTTAGAAATTGTTTTAAACTTAGAAAATTAACGGTAGCTCGGATCGAAAAACTTTGTACATGAAAGTGGCTCAGATCGATGAGACGAATCCGGATACGCAACCCGTTCGTCCGCCACACACCCCTAACATATCCAACATGCAACTTTCCCCCTCCGGTTCATATGTCTGAAAACACGAAACACCGGGAATATTTTCCCGGATGTTTTTCCCCTTCACCGGTACCACCTCGTACCGCGTTAGGGCACCCCTAACACCGATACTTGTCATGTCATGCATCGTTATGCATCTGTTTGCTTAATATTTATTGTTTCTTCCCCCTCTTCTCTCGCTAGACACCGAGACCGACGTTGCTGCTACCCAGTACGACTACGGTGTTGATGACCCCTCTCTCTTGCCAGAGCAACCAAGCAAGCCCCCCCCCCATTTGATCACCAGATATCGCCTATTCTTCTCTCTATTGCTTGCATTAGAGTAGTGTAGCATGTTACTGCTTTCCGTTATCCTATCCTAATGCATAACTTGTCCTTGCTACTACTGTTGTTACCTTTACCTGCAATCCTAAATGTTTGTATAGGATGCTAGTATTCCATCAGTGGCCCTACACTCGTGTCCGTCTGCCATGCTATACTACTGGGTCGTGATCACTTCGGGAGGTGATCACGGGCATATGACATATACTTATACTGTTACATTACTTATGATACTGTTCGGAGATGGGGGCTGAAGGGGCAGGTGGCTCCATCCCGGTAGAGGTGGGCCTGGGTTCCCGACAGCCCCCAACTGTTACTTTGAGGCGAAGCGACAGGGCAGGTTGAGACCACCTAGGAAAGAGGTGGGCCTAGCCCTGGTCGGCGTTCGTGGTTATTTCAAGATAACACGTTTAACGAGATCTTGGTATTTGATCTGAGTCTGGCCGCTGGCCTATACGCACTAACCATCTACACGGGGACAGTTATGGGCACTCGACGTCGTGGTATCAGCCGAAGCCTTCGTGACGTCAGCAACTGAGCAGCGCGCGCCGGATTGGACTGGAACGCCTGCTAGGCTAGGTCTGCTTCCGGCCGCGTTCGCAACGTGCAGGTGTGCAAAGGGCGATGGGCCCAGACCCCTGCACCATAGGATTTAGACCGGCGTGCTGACCTCTCTGTTGTGCCTAGGTAGGGTTGCGACGTGTTGATATTCCGAGGCCGGGCATGACCCAGGAAAGTGTGCCCGGCCAAATGGGATCGAGCGTGTTGGGAAATGTGGTGCACCCTTGCAGGGAAGTTGATCTATTCGAATAGCCGTGTCCCTCGGTAAAAAGATGACCTGGAGTTGTACCTTGACCTTATGACAACTAGAACTGGATACTTAATAAAACACACCCTTCCAAGTGCCAGATACAACCGGTGATCGCTCTCACAGGGCGACGAAGGGAGGATCATCGGTTAGGATTATGTTATGCGATGATACTGGGTGAACTTACCATCTACTCTCTTCTTCTGCTGCAAGATGGAGGTTACCAGAATCATAGTCTTCGATAGGACTAACTACCCCCCTCTTATTCCGGCATTCTGCAGTTCAGTCCACATATGATAGCCTTTTCCATTTGATACCAATGCATACATATGTAGTATAGCTCCTTGCTTGCGAGTACTTTGGATGAGTACTCACGGTTGCTTTGCTCCCTCTTTTCCCGCTTTCTATACCCGATTGCTGCGACCAGGCGATGGAGCCCAGGAGCCAGACGCCACTGTCGATGACGACTACTACAACTCGGGAGGTGCCTACTACTATGTGCAGCCCGCTGACAACGACCGGGAGTAGTTTAGGAGGATCCCAGGCAGGAGGCCTGCGCCTCTTTCGATCTGTATCCCAGTTTGTGCTAGCCTTCTTAAGGCAAACTTGTTTAACTTATGTCTGTACTCAGATATTGTTGCTTCCGCTGACTCGTCTATGATCGAGCTCTTGTATTCGAGCCCTCGAGGCCCCTGGTTTGTAATATGATGCTTGTATGACTTATTTTATTGTAGAGTTGTGTTGTGATATCTTCCCGTGAGTCCCTGATCCTGATCGTACACGTTTGCGTGTATGATTAGTGTATGGTCAAATCGGGGGCGTCACAAGTTGGTATCAGAGCCGACTGCCTGTAGGAATCCCCCTTCCACACTCCTTGGCCGAAGTCGAGTCTAGACATTACAAAACTTTTACTAACATGGTTGTGTGCCTTACGGGCTCACGTCGCCATTTGGGTGGTATTAGGATCTTTTACTCCTTGATCCTTACTCTGGGACTCTGAACTCTCTTCTACTCAGGTTAAATGATTTTTCTAAAATCTAACTTTAGGTTCTCGAAAATACTTCTCCCGGAGAGCCCCTTCACTCCAGATGATCGCCTGCTGCACCTGAAAATTTTGAAGATACTCTCCGATGTTTCCTCGAGACCCTTGTGCCCTTCGCCGTTGCAATCCCATACCACCGGTAAATCCCTATGGGAAGCTACATACACTTGTCGGTCATAACTTCATCTCCAATTTGGTCTTGTTATTACAAGATACCCTGAAATACTTTGAATATTCCGAGAATCCCTTGTGTCTACTGCCCTGCAGTTCTTTCCTACCTAAATGCCCCTATGGATAATTCCTCGCACTTACCGAGTATCCGCTCATCCCAGTTGATTCATGTATTTCATAAAAGTCTTCGAAATACTATTTGATTTTCCAAAAATCCTGAGCAGTCTATTGATCTTGAAATTCGTGCTTGCTTGCATTATGGTTAATCCCATAAGTCTCGTAATCTTATTGCCATCCCTTGTCTTTATGATCTTAAGTCCATTGATTCAATATGTAGAGGATGCTCCCATTCCTCAGTCGAATCCTAGAATTCATCATTTTGGCTCAGACGTCATTTTAAACATGAGCTGGATCTCGACCAATCAAATTATCGTCGATTGTACCCCTAAGGCTATTCAACTTATCCATCCCTAATCAGAGCATTGCTTCTGATCCCTTGTCTTGGAATTCATAATTCCTTTGCATTTGAGCTTTGAGTTAGTCAGTTGTTTCTATAATTTGATCTACTTGCATTGTTTCTTCTTCTGATTGTGTGTCGATGCTCACATCAGCTCTGTTATGGACCATCAGATCCTTTGTTGGATTTTATCTGACAGTGCCCTTCATATTCAATAACCTTGTGAGCCTTTCCATGGGTATATAATGCCTTTGGTAAATTGTATCCTCTGCTTTGTGAACCATGCTCTACTTTTGAGCTTGTATTATTTACTCCGAAATTTGTGGTATATGTTCCTAAGATGCCCTGATGGGTTGAACCTACGCCTTTCCTAATCTATATGAACCCGAAAGATTTCACGGGTCATAATTATCTGGTATTGCACTAGGTAAAAACTTTCAACAACTAATGTCATTTTCAAAATACGAGAGGTGAATGAAAGGTTATACGTTGAACAAGTGGGAGTCGACCTTGAACCCTGTGTTCATGCACATGGACCCGATGTATACCTTATCATGGAAGCTTCTCTTAAAATAATTATCCCCTTGTTAAAAGTTCATCTTGTATCTGTGGACATGGTTCCGACCATGTTTCTCCTTGATTCCATTTCTCGTGCAAGTTTGAGCACTTGTCTTCTGCAGAGCATTACCCTAGTCCAACCTCTACTTTGATCTGTCATCGAGTATTACCCCCCTGGTATCTCGAGATTATCATGGAACTGCATAACTTTTTATGGGATCTTCATTAACTATTATTTCTCACCGAATCCAATTTTCCTGCGTTCTGGGTTGTCGTCAACTGAGAGCACCGAATAGTGAATCGAGTCCACACTTCGATTCAAATAACTCTTAAGTAATTTTCTTTGCTTATGAGTTTAATAACCCTACAAGTCATTCCTAGCCTGATCGGCTATATCATTATCGTGCTGATTTTATCTGTGCTACCTGGTTCTTAATCTCGGAGCACAACTTTGACGAGGAGCTAAGCTTACGTCGATCTTCCTGGTCATATAAATTGTCCTTGAACAACAAGCTTGATTTCAAGTTTGTGTCATACCTATGGTTTCAATAACTTTTCTCTTCATCATTCCGTTGGCTTGATGTCATCGCCGATCGGTTACATCTTCTTGAAGCCTCTCGACAAATGTGTCGCGATCATCATCAACATTCTAAGGTCTTCCAGGATATCAATTGAATTCTTGGTGGGTAATACCATCCTTGCCCCTCGATGACTCGTGTATCATCGACCACTTTATTGCCTTCCGTTCAACACAAACTTGTACGTGTTTTGTGTTATACCTTGAGATCCTTGCTACCCAGCAGTTGTTCTTCTTTACCTTGGATTATTATGATCTTTTATATCAAGGATGTTGTGAGAAATGCTCCACCTCTTAAGAATTCTTGTTATAGTATTACTTCTCGCCATCTCCGTTCATTTCTTGGTCCCCATGTTGTTTCTAACTGGAATCCCGACAATTGAACTATGAGGTGTGAATTCAAAACTTCTAGCAACTCCTTTACTTTGAAGTGAATGGTCGATAGCTTCAATCTAGAGTCTTTTGGTTATTGAATCACCTGTCAACCAATGATTAATTGTGTGTGTTTTTTCCTCGAGCATACATCATTATATCGTTCGATCGGACAAATGGTTATCTCCTTGTTCACATAATTATGGAAATCCATCCTTTTGTAAATCTCGATGAATTGTCGCTGAGTCCATCAGCCACCTCCTCATCCTCTCCTTGATTTAATGATGAACTCTTGTTTCGGAACTCGCTTCTATAGTTCATTTCCTGAGAATCTTACGATGTCTTCTCGTCAATTTGTGTCGCACCTTTTTCTTCTCAGGCATCCTGAGTCTGAGGTATCATGACCCCAATTAGATTTGAATCTTGGTCGGATATGATGGTTGGAACATTTTCCAAGAGTCATAATGTTGGTCCTTATTTGACTCGGTAAGGTGATGTCATGCCTAGCACACCTGGCCGGAGGCTCTATTGTTATAGTTTTCCTTTTCAGCCAGGTTAAACACTCTTCCATGAGTCTGTTTAATCTGATAATCATATTTTCCTTTCCATTGTTTGGTTTAACCTTTCTTGTGATCTATATGATCTAAGCAGTAATATTCTCCTGCATATGTAAACATCTCGTTGTACAATTATGTCAACAAGACCCTGTTACTATTGTTGATGACATTCCGGTAGCCACCGATGGATGAGAACCTTGCCTAATGGTCCGCCTCGTTCAACGAGCAGGAAAATGGTTCTCTTCGTTCCTCGCCCTTGGTACCGATGTTGTTGCTGACATAATCGACAGACTATCCTCTGACATGTCTTGCTTACATGATCGTGCAAGATGTCACCGCCCTTCCTACTTTTAACCCACATGGTGTGCCCACAACCCACAGCTCCACAGGATCGGAACCTGACTCTCCTATACACCCTGTTGTCAAAGTTATTCCTCGCGCTTGACTTCTTGTGTAATTCACGGGCCACCTGCCAAGTGATCTATTCTTGTATCAGACGCAATACTTATTCTCGTTGCTCTGAACCCCCTTCACCTTCTGATTTGGCCATCCAACGATTGCCTGCCCATTGGAAACTTCTCATGGTACCTTCTTACTTTACTCTCGATATTTTCTTAAGTATCTATTGGAGAGTTACTTTCTACCACATTCCCTGAGTTATCTGCCAGATAGTCAACTTGTAAGGTCCATTCTTCCGAAGTTACCCCTTGTCCTTTCGTAAGTACGATGAAATTTCTGAAGAAAGGATGATGACTTCATCATGATGACCTGAAGCAGAGGAATGAAGACATCAATGTAATGGATCAACCTCTTCGAGAAGAGCAACCTAGATCGAGAAGATCCATTAGAATTTAGTAACCAGGACCTTCCCGTTACTCCACCTCTTAAAATCTTGGGACGAGATTTCTTGTAGTAGAGGAGATTTGTAACACCTGAGAATCATGCTACAGTAATCTCATGCCTAATGGTGCCAAGTCATCACAATTATTATTTTTGTTAATCACTTTGTTTCAATTCGACCTCAAATTCAAATTTATAAAAGACAAGTTAAATTATTATCCCTTCGAACTGTAAATCAAAAATGTTCGATGAGCTGCAAAAATTCACGAACTAATTGACATGAATAGACCAACATTATTGAAGTAATTAAATTCCCTTAACCTAATTAAAACAGTACCAAAAACAACATTTAATATTTTTCTAATTTATGAAAAATTCAAACTAATTCCAAACTTTTTGTGCAGTCCAGGAATAGTATCTAGTATTATTGGGCAAACTTTCAAAATTGACAAATTCATTTGATCACTAAACTATTTAGAAACAGTGGCTACTTATTATTTTAGCAATCGAAAAGAAGAAAGACTCCTGTGCACTTTGGCCCATCGTGAATAGTACAAGCCCAGCCCATCTCTCCTTTCCTTCAATCTCTGTACAGGCGGGCATGGCGTGGCGGCCATCCACCCCACCGAGGCCACCGATGCCGCCGTGGCCGCCATCCCACGGGCCCCCGAGGCATATAAAGCCACCCCCGACGCAGTGGACAAACCCTAACATGCCACATCCCTCTCGCTCGTCCTCCTCTCTCTGTTTAGCTTGTGTTCGGGTCGTTGCCGCCGCGCCATCATCGTCGTCGCGTCAACTGACCTCCCCGGCGCCCGGGAGGATGTCTAGGAGCTGCGTGTGCTATGTCTACATTGACTCCGAGGAGCAGATCATACAGGGGATCACCACCACACCGGGACCAAGTTGTTCCCCTTCTCTGCACCGTCGTCGATCCGCCCCGAATACTACGACTCCGATGCCTCTCCCCGCTCCCCCGACCATCTCCTCGAGTTCTCTGTGAGGCCCACTTCCTCCCTGCCTCTTCCCGAGCTCGGTTTCGAGCTCGAGCGTTTTTTTCATTGCAACAGTAGCTCGTCGCCATCGCCGTGCTTGCTACCGCTGCTGTGTTGCTCCTCCCGCTCACTCGAACAAACCAACGCGCTCATGGCCTTGCGTAGATACCGCCTGGGCCCGTAGATCACTCGATGCCCTCGCGTGCGTTTGAATTCGTCGAGCGATGCTAGTGCCTTCGCTCGGCCATTGCCGCGAATGCCGCTGCGGGCCACTCCCGCTGCTGCTTACTTCGGTTGCTGCGATCGCTCTCTCTCGCTGCCACTCCCCTGCCGAGTCGCGCGCGCCTTGCCTCCGCCCACATCCATGGCCGCCGTCGCCACGGGCGCTCCCCTGCAGCCGCCTCGTTCACGCACCTCCTCCCACGTCCATCGTCGATGCTCGCCGGCACTTTCCTCGTGCGCCCGCCGGGGCTCTGCAGCCCGGCCCCGCCTACAGCGTGCATGCCTACCGCGGACCTCGCGGCTGCCCGCATCTGCGCCTGCACCATCATCGCCGTCGCTGCCGCTGAGTATTGCTGCAGCCGCCACGCCCTGCCCACGCATGACCCACCATCGTCGCACTCACCGTGCCCCGCTGCTGCTTGGGCCGCCCCGCTCACCTAGCGGACACGCGCCCGCTATCCCCACCGCCGGCCGCGCTTCCCCTCCTCGCCCGCCTCGCGGGCCGCCACCCAGCACTCCCCGCTGCGCCAGACGCGCGCCTGCCGCCCCACGCCCCGTTGCCGC
>NC_057797.1:535447888-535453395 GCF_018294505.1 Triticum aestivum
GTGGGGCCCCACGCCCCTATTAAAGTAAAAAAAGAAATTAAATTAATTAACTTAATTAATTTATCTAATTTCCTAATTGATTAATTAGTTAACACTAATAGAAACTGACATGTGGGTCCCCTGCCTAGTTGACCAGTCAACAAGTTAATAGTTGACCTGGTCAATGGGGCCCACTACCAGCCTCTGGTGGACCTGTTGTGTGCACTCTGCTGGGTGCACATAGCAATTTCACCTTTTAATTTGAATTAGAAATAATTTTAGAAATTGTTTTAAACTTAGAAAATTAATCGTAGCTCGGATCGAAAAACTTTGTACATGAAAGTTGCTTAGATCGACGAGACGAATCCGGATACGCAGCCCGTTCATCCGCCACACACCCCTAACATATCCAGCATGCAACTTTCCCCCTCCGGTTCATCTGTCCAAAAACGTGAAACACCAGGAATATTTCCCCGGATGTTTTCCCCCTTCACCGGTACCACCTTGTACCGCGTTAGGGCACCCCTAACACCGATACTTGTCATGTCATGCATCGCTATGCATCTGTTTGCTTAATATTTATTGTTTCTTCCCCCCTTCTCTCGCTAGACACCGAGACCGACGCCGCTGCTACCCAGTACGACTACGGTGTTGACGACCCCTCTCTCTTGCCAGAGCAACCAGGCAAGCCCCCCCCCTTTGATCACCAGATATCGCCTATTCTTCTCTCTACTGCTTGCATTAGAGTAGTGTAGCATGTTACTACTTTCCGTTATCCTATCCTGATGCATAACCTGTCCTTGCTACTATTGTTGTTACCTTTACCTACAATCCTAAATGCTTATTACAGGATGCTAGTGTTCCATCAGTGGCCCTACACTCTTGTCCGTCTGCCATGCTATACTACTGGGTCGTGATCACTTCGGGAGGTGATCACGGGCATATGATATATACTTATACTGTTACATTACTTATGATATTGTTCGGAGATGGGGGCTGAAGGGGCAGGTGGCTCCATCCCGGTAGAGGTGGGCCTGGGTTCCCGACGGCCCCCAACTGTTACTTTGAGGCGAAGCGACAGGGCAGGTTGAGACCACCTAGGAGAGAGGTGGGCCTAGCCCTGGTCGGCGTTCGCGGTTACTTCAAGATAACACGTTTAACGAGATCTTGGTATTTGATCTGAGTCTGGCCGCTGGCCTATACGCACTAACCATCTACACAGGGACATTTATGGGCACTCGACGTCGTGGTATCAGTCGAAGCCTTCGTGACGTCAGCGACTGAGCGGCGCACGCCGGATTGGACTGGAACGCCTGCTAGGCTAGGTCTGCTTCCGGCCGCGTTCGCAACGTGCAGGTGTGCAAAGGGCGATGGGCCCAGACCCCTGCGCCATAGGATTTAGACCGGCGTGCTGACCTCTCTGTTGTGCCTAGGTAGGGCTGCGACGTGTTGATCTTCCGAGGCCGGGCATGACCCAGGAAAGTGTGTCCGACCAAATGGGATCGAGCGTGTTGGGAAATGTGGTGCACCCCTGCAGGGAAGTTGATCTATTCGAATAGCTGTGTCCCTCGGTAAAAGGACGACCCAGAGTTGTACCTTGACCTTATGACAACTAGAACCGGATACTTAATAAAACACACCCTTCCAAGTGCCAGATACAACCGGTGATCGCTCTCACAGGGCGACGAAGGGATGATCATCGGTTAGGATTATGCTATGCGATGATACTGGGTGAACTTACCATCTACTCTCTTCTTCTGCTGCAAGATGGAGGTTACCAGAAGCGTAGTCTTCGATAGGACTTACTACCCCCCTCTTATTCCGGCATTCTGCAGTTCAGTGCACATATGATAGCCTTTTTCCATTTGATACCAATGCATACATATGTAGTGTAGCTCCTTGCTTGCGAGTACTTTAGATGAGTACTCATGGTTGCTTTGCTCCCTCTTTTCCCGCTTTCTATACCCGATTGCTGCGACCAGACGATGTAGTCCAGGAGCCAGACGCCACTGTCGATGACGACTACTACAACTCGGGAGGTGCCTACTACTACGTGCAGCCCGCTGACGACGACCGGGAGTAGTTTAGGAGGATCCCAGGCAGGAGTCCTGCGCCTCTTTCGATCTGTATCCTAGTTTGTGCTAGCCTTCTTAAGGCAAACTTGTTTAACTTATGTCTGTACTCAGATATTGTTGCTTCCGCTGACTCGTCTATGATCGAGCTCTTGTATTCGAGCCCTCGAGGCCCCTGGCTTGTAATATGATGCTTGTATGACTTATTTTATTTGTAGAGTTGTGTTGTGATATCTTCCCGTGAGTCCCTGATCCTGACCGTACACGTTTGCGTGTATGATTAGTGTACGGTCAAATCGGGGGCGTCACAGCGAGATCCTAAAGTTAGATTTTAGCAAAATCATTTAACCTGAATAGTAGAGAGATCAGATTTCCAGAGCATAGATCGAGGAGTAAAAGATCCTAATACCACCCATATGGCGACATGGGCCCGTAAGACACACAGCCATGTTAGTAAAAGTTTTTGTAGTAACTAGACTCAACTTCGGCCAAGGAGTTGGAAAGTGGGCTACCTACAGGCAGTTGGCTCTGGTACCACCTTGTGATGCCCCCGATTCAATCGTACACTAATCATACACGCAAATGTGTATGATCAAGATCAAGGACTCACGGGAAGATATCACAACACAACTCTAGACATAAATTAAAATAATACAGGCTTTATATTACAAGCCAGGGGCCTCGAGGGCTCAAATACATAAGAGTCAGCGGAAGCAACAATATCTGAGTACAGACATAAGTTAAACAAGTTTGCCTTAAGAAGGCTATCACAAAAGCAACATCGATCGAAAAGGCAGGGCCTACAGCCTGGGAGCCTCCTAACTACTCCAAGTTGTCAGCGGCCGTCACATAGTAGTAGGCACCCTCGGGGTAGCAGAAGTCATCAGTGGTGTCGTCTGGCTCTTGGGATCCGTCATCTGGTCGCAACAATCGGGTATGGGGGAAAACAGGTAGCAAAGTAGCCGTGAGTACTCACCCAAAATACTCGCAAGACTTACATCAGATCTAAACTAAGTATGCATCTGTATCAAAGGAAATGGGTTGTATATGTGGACTAAACTGCAGAATGCCAGAATAGAGGAAAGACTTAGTCCTATCGATGACTAGCATCTTCTGGAAACCACCATCTTGCAGCAACATGAGGGAGTAGAGTAGCATAAAGTAAAGTAGCAGTAGTGTTATCAACCTCGGCCAAAGATCCTTTCTCGACTCCCTGCGAGAAAGCAATCCCAGAGCCATACTATCCATTCATCATAACCATGTCTCATATCCATTTCTCATCTCAAGTATCCAGTTCTAGTTGTATCGATCAGGATACAACTCCAAGTGTCCTTACCGTAGGACAGGCTATCGATATATGTTTTCTTCCCTGCAGGGGTGCACCAACTTACCCACCACGCTCGATTAACTCCGGCTGGACACACTTTCCTGGGTCATGCCCGGTCTCGGCCAAACAATACGCCGCAACCCGAGGGGTCATGGGCCTATCTCCCCGGGAACTCCTGCACGTTGCATACGCGGCCGGTGAGCAGACCTAGCTACCTCCTTCAACAAGGCAGGAGCTTACGCAGTCCAACCCAGCACGCGCCGCTCAGTCGCTAACGTCTATTAAGCTTCGGCTGATGCATACGACGCAGAACGCCCATACTATGCCCACGTGATGGTTAGTGCTATCAGGCAAGAGGCCCCTCGGATCAAATATCCAAATCGTAGTGGATTGGGAGCACGCGGTAACAAGCAGAGACTCACGAAATATGTGACCCCGTTGCCCCATCTCGAGTATTTGTGGCAAGGGCTAAGAATGCCCGGCCACGCCTCGTAAGTATCTCGCGGGCACCTTCCAGGTCAACCCGACTCCACATGACTCACTATTAAGCTCGCGCGGGTACCCCTCAGGGCCGACCCGTCTTTAGTAACATGGTTCAGTGTAAAGTCAAAGTAACCATAGTAACTGTGTGTCTAACACCAAGGGGAAAACCCGAGGAATCACCCCCGATGAATTCCACTTGATGTTATCATCAAGGTGAACGTAAGAGGATTCACCCTTGAGGTTCACACATGAGGGGTTGCACGACAGAGCCGTGACGGAAGTGGTTAAGGAGGAAATCACCCTCGATGACCTCGACCGTATAGCTACACTACAGAGATCTCATCAGGAGTGATGTAAGAGGTTCCACCCTTGGCACTCGATGGTAACTCTGCAGAGTCATACAACTAGCGGGGTTGATGTGCGGTGTCGGGGCCTGGACGTCGATCACGTTGATCGAGTCATCGAACATAAAGCGGGGGCAACTGGGACAAGGTGGGGGTCACTGATGGATCACTAACCAACCTATACTAAGCAGTTTAGGATAAGGAGGTAAGGTAACAATAAGCAGGTAACAAAAACAGGCTATGCATCAGAGTAGGATCATACAGAAAGCAGTGGCAGTTGTAATGCAAGCATGAGAGGGAAAGAAGTGGGCGATATCGGAATGCTCAAGGGGGGTTTGCTTTCCTGGTTGCTCTGGCAAGGAGGGGTCGTCGTCGACGTAGTCGATCACAGGGGTTGCATCGGTCTCGGGGTCTACCGAAGAGAAGAGGGGGAATAAACAGTAAATACAGAGCAAACAATGCATCACAAGGCATAACATGGCAATATGATGTGCCGGGTGTGACCTAACGTATGGCTACACGATATAGGTGAAGGGGGAATTCAACCGGGAATGTTTTCCCGGTTCCGAACCTGTGTCAGACAAATGACCGGAGGGGGAATGTTCCATGTTCAGATAGTTAGAGGCATCTGACATGTATGTGGGTAGCGTATTCGGGTTCGTCTCGTCGTTCTGAGCACCTTTCATGTATAAAGTTTTTCGATCCGAGCTACGGTTTATTTTATATCGATTTTAAAAGATTTAAATCATTTTTAGCATTTATTTAATTATTTTAATTTTAACATTATCCAGAACAGTGCATGCTGACGTCAGCATGACATCAGCAGCCAACGTTGACCGTTGACCTGGTCAACCTGACGTGTGGGACCCACCTGTCATTCTCTGTTTAGGTTAATTAGGGTTAGGTTAATTAATTACTATTTAATTAAACTAACAGGTTAGTTAGATTAATTAAATAGGATTGATTAACTTAATTAATTAATTAATTAATTAACTATTTTAATTATTATTTATTTATTTATTTTTAAAACGTTCTAAGGGCTGGGCCCCACATGCCATAGGCCCCAGGGGGCTTAACGGGGCGGGTTAACGGGCGCGGGCGAGGCTGCCCGTTTGGGTGCCCGCCCAGGCCAGTGGAGGCGCCGGGGCGTCGTAGCCGGCGGCAAGGTGCGTCGGGCAGCAGGGGGGCGACGACGAGCGAGGCCACGGCGCAGAGCAGGCGCGCGGTCGGGGCCGGACCGGGCGGCGGCCAGGGAAGGTCGATGGCGAGCGGCGCGTGCAGCGTGTCGTGGTTCGACGACAG
>NC_057797.1:535453831-535468273 GCF_018294505.1 Triticum aestivum
TCACCGCGGGGCTGTAGGGTTTCAGGCAGCGGGGTCGAGGAGGTGGACGGGGACGACGGCGCGGCGTCACGGTGTCGGGGAGGCGGGAGTAGTTCGATGGGGAGGAGGACGAGGAGGCGATCCGACGACGGCGACAGGGCGGCGTTCACCGGGGTTGGTGCAGAGGCGAGGGGGCATCGCGGCGAGGGGGGTCTGGCGTAGTGGCCGCGGAGATCGGCGGCGGCGTTCGTGCCCCGATCCAGAACGGATCGGGTGGGAGGGAGAGGGAGAGGGCGAATGAGTGGGGGAGTGGGGGTAGTGGGTGGAGGTTACGGGTTAGGGTTCCCCCGGAGTGGGGATATGGAGGTGGGGAGTGGGGCGCCGGCTCGGCCGGCCTGGCTAGCCCAGTGGCCAGCTGGGCCGAGGCCCAGCGAGAGGGGGGCTTTTAATTTCTTTCTCTCCCCTTTTCTTTTCCTTTAAAAAAATAAACAGAGATGTGTAAGAAATAATGGGCATGCTATTTACTTAGGAAAAATATGGGAGGTGCCCCTTTTATTCTCTGGTGATCTTAGACAGTGCCACAAATAATTTGGAGACCAAGAGAATTCATTTGATATTTTTCATAAATAGGATAGCATTTTAAAATGCTGAATTGGTGTTGTTATAATTGCTAAAGTCCATCTTTGGGCCGCGAGTCAATCAACGCCGTTTGAATGGATGTAGCAAAAAAAATCACCGGTAGTAGCAAAATCAAACTGGGTGCCGCAAAAACGCCGTTGCCACCTTCGCGAGGTCGCAGCTCCACCTTACATGGATGTAGAAAAAAACTCCACGGTAGTAGCAAAATCCTGCTACGGTTGCAGCAAAAAATCATGGATGTAGCAAAAACCTCTAACGGTAGTAGCAAAATCCTGCTACGGTTGCAGCAAAAATATCATTGTCGTCCTCACGAGTTGGCAGCTCTGCCTGATGGATGTAGCAAAAAGCTTTGCCGGTAGTAGCAAAATCCAACAACGTTGCAGCTTCCCCTTATTGTGCAGTGCCATTGAAGCTTTCTATATCTATGGTTGAAGCTTTTTTCAAGGGCTGTTGAAGCTTTTCTAAATGATGGTTGCAACACTTGGGCAGGCGGGAGGATTGGGGCATGGCTGCAGGCAGCCATGGCGGCCGACGAGGGAGCTCCTGGCCACGTGAAGACTATAAGTAGGGAATGGATCTGGCCATGGCAGCCGGCGAGGGAGCGCCTGGCCGTCGGCAATGAAGCTCATGGTGGCCCAGTCGTTGCCCGGGGAGGGAGGGGAAAGGATGAGCTCATGGTGGCCCAATCGCTGCCCGGGGAGGAGGGAGGGGAAAGGATGCACGTGCTGAAAGGAGGCGGGGCGCGTTTTGCTAGCGTGGCGTGCAAACCGGCTGAAAGTTCGGCCGGCGCAGCATGCCCAAACATTTATACCATATAAAAAACAGCAACCACCTTTGATGTTGTACACCATAACTAGGCATATCATTGATAACATAACACACAAAACATATATGGTGAGACGCAGTAGAAAATCACACACCAGCAACATCAACAAGCCAAAATAGCCTCACATTCCATTCACCCTGGAGCATAAAACATGATAGTGCTATGTCACTTTGCACTCCACATTAACTTCGGTCATACTGACTGCAACTGCAGCCGCCGGGATACAGGGGTTCTCATAATCAACTAACTAAAAATTCGCCTTTATTTAGCAAACTGGGTAGTCTCATAACTCTTATCTCTTTGTAGATACATGGCACCTCTAACCTGTAAACAGCAAACAGAGCCAGACCTCTTCTTTCTCTAGAGATATGTACATCCATCACTGTGTATAGCCTCCAGGGGTCTTGGAAATATGCGACCGCTGTCTCGAGGTATTGATGCCAGCCTAATTTCCATCCGTCGCTCCAGATATAGCACCCTTGGGTCCAAAATCAAGTCTCACCCAAAGTGATGGAGAGCTACCTACTGGTGGGTTATGTTACTTCACTATTGCTGTGATTCTGTGAATCAAATCAAAGAGCTGCCTTTTCAGCTATAGCTGAGACTTTCGTTGACAAATCTAGGATCGCACTTCATAGAACCATCTCACCAACAGTCATTTCATTCACAAACTTCAGAATGAGCCGCAAAATCCAGAGACTTCTCCACAGCTTGCAACATCTGTTTTGATGGAAGTATCTGCATGACAAGTTGATAGATTAGTAAACATTTGATAGGCAAATGCAAAGGTGCGTGCAAGAGTGCTTCCTGGTAGAAAAAAATACTAGCAATATTTGTGCAAAAATATGTCCATTTGTTTCGTATAACAAAATGTATGCGTATAGTTGCTAAGATATTCGTCCCTCCTTAAAACCATCATAATTTTGCAAAAATGTTTGCTAATGCATAATGCACATCTATACAAAAATTGCATTGCTTTCAAAAGAGTGTTTGTCACTTCCCAATACCACATGCACCTGACAGCACAAAATACATTTTCCTATTTGGTGACAAGTTCCTATTATTTTCCGAGACATTTTTTCTGTTAGATGTGTTTTTCAGATAGGAATCAGAAAAGGCTGGAAACAAGACAAAAGACGCCCAATAGATGGTGCTGGAAACATGAGGATCAGTGTGCGCATTTAATTATAGAGGAAGAGTCTGAAAACAGGTTGAATAAATAAACAAAATATGGTAAAATAGCGTACCATTGGTGGACAAACTCACGATCCTGAACTTGACTTTTGAACCCATACTTGTCTCTGCACACATCATTTATGGTATTAGACTTTTAGAGTAATAATGCCTAACAAAAATCACCCCCATGCAGTCAGCCAAGGCAAGTAAACAATTATAAACTAATCACACCTCATGAGCCACATAGCTAGCAGGGCCCCTCTTTGAAGGCTTTCCATCAGATGTAATAAGAGGGATTTCCATCTCCTTCGACCCACGTGGCGGACCACGGCGGTTGGCATGCCTGTTTCCTGAATAACATATTACACCATGAACCACAGTACAGAAACTGATATAGAAAAAACTTTGGATTGCTTGTCTGCTAATCGCTAACTATAATTATAGCCAGATAAAAAACAAACCATTCTCCACAAGGCCACCACGGCCACCAGGACTCCTTGTGTCTATTTTTCTCTCTCCATGGCCTGCATCATCAAGTATGTTAATACAGTAATAACTCGAGCATCAGGAATAATTAACAATAAAAGTTGTTAAATGACTTGTACCATCTACTTGCTGAGAGAAATTATCCATAGAGTGCGACTGCATTAGCGGGAACTCAGACGATGATGCTTGCGTACTGCCTCCTGATGCAGACTTGTCATAGCGACGAGGGGCCCAAACACCTCGGTCAGGCCTATCTCTATTTCTGGCATGTCTTTCAATCTTCTCACCAATGGGTCCAGAACCATGCAGATGCTTGTCATCATAGTGGTTTTTCTCAGCATTTTCAACAGTCTGATCTTTTACAGTGGAACGCGAGTTCGGAGCCCGTGGTGGCCTCTTATCCTTCTCGGCACTAATTATGTGACCTTCTTGCTCATGTTGAGATGATGCTATTGCATGGCGTCCTTCCTTGTTTGAAAGTATAGTCTTGATAATTCTGACACTGGCCTCATTTCGCTGGTCTTGTCTAGAAGTTGATGGGGGTGTATTTCTCGGAGGCGGCAGAGACTGCTGCGGGGTTGAGCTATCAGATATCTGTGGCAAAGCAGATAATATGACAGTCCATACCAATTAAATGATAAAAAACCTCGGGGGATGTGTCTGCTTACATTGGAATCAACCCTCGCTCTTCCTTTCAGAAGGACAATTTTGTCCTTTTTACCGTCGATAACCTGAGCAGATCCAGATGGCCCACCGCTTGTAGCATCTACAAGACGGGACAAAACAAAACAACAGTATTAACATCATAGAGGAAATAGGCATTTGTATCCACTATAAGGATGGAAAGAAGTGGATCACATAGGGTAAAGAAAGAACTAAAGATTAAGGGGTACAAAACAATAATTCAACAGTTACCCTTGTAAAGGGAATACAGCTCCATGATTAAAAATAAATAAATGAAAAAACAACACATAATTCTCAAATACGACAAATAACGTAAATGTGGTTAGTGGATGACATCATGCAAGGAGGACCGGCATCGTTCCCATGAATGGATTGTGTGTCGGAATTGAAAACATCCACTTGGGCTACTGCCACATGTCAGTTTTTAAACCAAACAAGTGAGGAAAACAATCTATGTTTCTTTGCACTGACGGTGCTTCGGATTGGCTTTTCAAAAGCACACTTATTTTTGCCATTGCAGAAAACATTAGCTAGGAAGCTAACACATTGAAGTCAAAATAGTAAAGGTTCCAATATTAGCTAGATTCCGTGCCACGCAGTACACGCAAACCAACTTAGGCCTCCTTTGGTTCATAGGATAGGAATTTTATAGGAATAGGAAAATCATCAGAAGTGAGATGACATGCATCTCAATTCCTATAGAGAAAGAGATGTTATTTGGTGCATAGGATAGGAATTTTTCCATTTAGTCTAGGCTAATGTTTTTTTTCCTTCAAAACGTGAAGGATTGATTCCTATCCTACATAGGAATAGGAAATCCATTCCTATAAACCAAAGGGCTTCAAAGGAATTTTTCCTTCGCAAATCCTATCCTATAGAGTTCCTACAAAATTCCTACAAACCAAAGCAGGCCTTATTTTTGCCATTGAGGAAAACATTAGCTAGCAAGCTAACACGTTGAAGTCAAAATAGTAAAGGTTCCAATATTAGCTAGATTCCGTGCCACACAGTACTCGCAAACCAACTCAGCGATGAGTTTGTTCTTACAAACATGAATTATGTCCCATTCCCATGTAACGGATTAAGCTCAAGTTGACAATGGGGCTCAAAGACCCTAGTCTGTCTATTAGTTGATACAACATTCCAACAACACAAAGTCAAGGGTCATATCAGAAAGACCACACTTAGTAACAATATATGACACCCAAAGTACTGTTGAGTATTGACAATAGTTATAACAAGCTAAAAACAATAAACAATTTCTTCAATGTAGTACCACCTGAAGTTCCAGCAATGATTTTCTCTCTGTGTGTATGATCATCTCTCTTTGGTGCTAAGATGTAAGTCGGCTTCTCCTTAGCATTATCTCGCACAACATACTGCTGGATATCACAGAACAGCAGCATGTTAGTAACTTCAGTTCATAATTCATTGCGAATAATAAACAGAAAGTACCAATTGTTGTTTACTTAGTTTTGACAGGTAATCATTCTCAGAGAGAAAAGACATGGAACACCATGTCAAAGCCTCAAGGAAAGAAGTACTCCCTCCATCCCGAATTACGTGTCCTAGATTTGTCTAGTTACGGATCTATCTAGACACGTTTTAGTGTTCGATACATCCGTATCTAGAAAAATCTAAGACAAGCCTTTTGGGACAGAGGTAATACTACTTTTTACAGAACACCACAAAATAAATAGTCCACCACTCAAAATAACCAATATGAAGCGCCGAGCATTACTAGTGTCTATGTGCTTCAACCAAATACAACTGAATACACACTTAAATATGTTCAAAAAAAAATATGAGAACTCCACAACCATAACCCAAAAAGAACAATTCTGAAGTGGTTGGAATATATAAAACATATATGAGCATATGATCCATAAATACTGGGGCAAAACATGCATAGAGGAAACAACAGACTGACAGTAATCATGAGGATTAACATGCTAACATAAAAAAACATAGGAAATATACAGAGCATCTGATCCATAATGATAAGTTTATGATACAAACATAAAAGGAAACAAAAGAAACATCTTATTTCACTATCTCAAATCAAAATACAAATAGAACAGCAGAACCTCTGAGAATATTTTGTAGGGATATAAAATGAGAACATATAGTAAAGAACTAATCTATACCTACTCTCTCCGGTCCTTTTTACTCCGCGTATTAGATTTGTGTCAAGTCAAACATTGCAAAGTTTAACCAAATTTATATTAAAAAATATCAACATCTACAATACCAAATATACATACTATGAAACTACAGCCTAGTTCTTTTGGGCAATTCTCCCAGAATCTTGAGAATCGGCTCTCCACCCAGCTTCTCCCAGAATCTTGTATCCATATGTTTTAACAATCCTAGTTGTTCACATCCTAACTAGTTAGGATTGTAAAAAAAAATATGGGTTCAAGATTCTGGGAGAAGCTGGGTGGAGGGTCAATTCTCAAGATTATGGGAGAATCGGCCAAAAGAACTGGGCATACATTTCATAACGAATCTAACAATATTGATTTGGCATTGTGAATGTTGATACTTTTTCCTGTAAGTTTGGTCAAAGTAGAGATACTTTGACTTCGGACAAAAGTTATATGCAGACTAAAAAGTACCGGAAGGGGTACTTTTCTAGGCATAGAGGTACACTAGTCAACACCTACTTCTGTAAAAACATGACACGGTAATGTGCTGGCATTTGAGCCCCACCTGCTACCACATGTTATAATCCAAAAATGGCCAATAAAAAAGGTTCGTGTCACCATATACATGCTTGGAACAGACTTTTCATTACATGTTACTATTTCAAGTACAAAATTAATGAGTAGGCCTACTCAAAACATAAACATGGAAGGATAAGATCCGTTTCATGTGACAATTCTCGACCAAGCATAGTACCGTTGAAGTGGAGGCCCTGCGCCTTTCAGAAGACCTTTTAGATGGACTAGAACTACTAGTTACCACGCCTGCAACTTTTCTGCTTAGTCTACTACTTACAGACCTCTGCAGTGTGTGAAATGCTAGTTAGTACACACCTGACAGTTGATAAACGATAATAAAACTTGAGAGTATAATCAATTCAACTAATATACCTGAGCCATACTCTTAGCCGCCCTTTGCTGACGAACATAAACCATAAGAGGTGTCACAACAGGGGGCACCTTTCCAGCAGCTGCAATAGTAACCAAGTAAAGATGCTTAGCATCTTTGAATAGATACATTAATTAGACAATAATGCTTTACTACAAATAGAAGGTTACGAGATGTTTTACCTGCTCTTTCGGCTTCTTTCCTTTCAAGCTGAATTTCAGCACTTGGCAAATGCTCAGTAGGCTTTGATATAAGCTCAAGAAACTCCAAGTATTCTGGATCTGAATATTCGACAACAGAAATAACTAAGTTTGAAAAAACAAGAAATATGGAAGTACGGTACATATTGGACAGCAAAAATGCTTGTTTAAGACCTTTTGTTATAGTTCCTTGACGAGCATCTTTCTTGATATTTGACTTCGGAACCTGTTGTGATGGTGCATATTCCACAAGAGCTTTAAATTGAGCACCTGGCAGGGAACCATGGACAACATGCATGACATACAAATTAAAACATGCATAGATGCATAACCAAACATATACTCGAGTTTTAGGGAAAAAAAGAACTTCACAAATTGATTAAAAAATTACAACAAGCTAACAATTTCAGTTACATCCTAACAGGATATATTGATTAAATAACCCCATATGTCAACAATACAACATAGGTGGTGATTGTGTTCATTCACTATGCCTGACACCTGACCAAACTATTGGGCAGGCTATTAAAGAGGAAACTGATGGCTAGTTTAATTTTCTGGATAACCTCAGGCGTTGATCATCTAAGAAGGATGAACACAAATATGGCAGTATTTATTTGCTAGCTACCCATAATCAAGATGATCCATCCCGTTCAATGGCTATGTGACTGCTAAGCATTAACATTTTATGTCAATTTGAAATCTTGTAGAAAATAATATGGCTATTGCAAAAAATCACGTCATGTATAGTGCTATACTGATGCAACAAATAGTAGAAACTGAAGAATGCAAAGGGTGCCTCACTAATGAACTTATATCTCTAGCGTGGACAGCGATAAGTGGACGTAATCTGAATATGAGTTCCGCATACAGTTGATTGCACATGAGAAAGGAAACAAAAAGAGCATATTGGTTAAGAAATGAAGGACTTACCCTTTTCATTCACAAATACATGCCCATTGAAGAACTCGGCAAACTCAACAACATCTTCTGGGCTCTTGAAGTTAAGGTAGAGACGCGAATATCTATGATTCTTTTGGCTGGAAATAAAAATTCAGTTAACCAACTGGAAAAAAATATGGTAGCAAACAATTAAGTCGCTATTGTATCAACAACTTCTGGGCTCTTCAAGTTAAGGTAAAATCGGCTGGATAGATGAATTTTGTTAACCAATTGGACAAAAGAGGGTGGGAAACAAGAAATATACTATTGTTTACTTCCCACTGCTAGGTTCCAATAAGGAAGCCTTATACTTTGAGTAAAAGCAATTCAAAGACATCAAAATTTAAGGAAGAAACTACTACGCAAATCACCATAGCACAGGACTGGTAAATAAAAAGGCTGAGTGCTACAAGGTAGTTTCGACTTCAAGTGTTTCTGTTTCTTTTAAGAAAATTGCTCCATAACAAGCACACTATAAGTGAATTCTGGCTCTTGTATCCAAAATAAGAGAAAGCAAAAAATGAACATTTTACAGTTTTAGTTGCCATAAAAAACCAGTGAGGCCAGCGACAAACTAAAGAAATGGAATTAACGGGTAGAAAGCATAGATAGTTGCATAACAAATAAGGCAACCTCTATTCTTCACTAATACTTAAGGTCATTGACAAATTTGTACTCAAAAACAAAATTACAAGCACAGATAATAACTACGATTTAACACCCAACAGTTCATTCTGGTTGAACGTAAGATGGCAGGAACTGGAAACTGCAAGTGGCACCGCATTGTAAACTAGAAGTCCACAGCTAGGGATAATATGCTGCACTAAATAGCAGCAACAATTTTAAGCTTAACGTCTCAATTACGCAAATGAACCTGCTGATTGCTAATAACGAAACAAACTACATCACTTATACAAGCACACTAAATCTATTGGGGGGAAACCAGAAACTGCTAGTCGCATAATTCCTATATTAAACGGACAAGGCCCCAATCCAGAAAGAGCACTGAACCTCAAAGATACGCCAACTACAAGTCTACAACTAGGAATAACATGATGCACTAGATTGTGTCAACAGTTCTATTTAAGCTGAGCATATCAATTACACAGATGGAACATGCATTCTAATAACAATAAAAAAACTAAATCACTTAAACAGCACACGAAATCTAAACGGAAACTACCAGTCGCCTAGCACATGATTCCTAGGTTAAACAGCCACGACCCCAATCCAGACCTAAAGAGCACCGAACCTCGCAGGAAACGCTGACCTGGCATTACCGGGGCGGAAGCAGGCCCAGTCATACCGACCAGCGAAGCGCGCGTCAACCTGGTCCACGACGGCCTGCTGCGCAATCGCCGGCGGCAGCCGCCTGAGCACCACCTTCGTGCGGTGCGCCGGGTCCTTCATGTGCGCGCGCGCCGCCAGCTCCAACTCCTCGGGTCCGAAATCCGCCCACGAACCGGGACCCACCACCACACCGCACCGGCACAAACCCTAGGGGCCGGGTCACATCGAGGCGGGGCGGGGCGGGGCGGGAGGGCAGACGGGCGCGAGATCTGAGGAAGGGTTAGGGTTTGGAGCGGGGCTGGGGTTGGGGAAGGAGGAGGTCTCTCGCTTTCGTCTGCTGCTTCTCCCCTCTCTCGCGAAGTCGCGTGCGACTCTTTTCGGTCTCTGGTTGGGGTTGGGGTTTGGGCTTGGGAGATGAGAAATTGGAAACTGTTGGAGATTAGGGGAAGTGGAAGAGGAGGACGACGAGGAGGACGAAACGTAAAGAAAAGGAGAAGAAGAAAAAAAGAGGAAAGGCGCAAGAAAAGATACGAGAAAAATATCAATCCTGATAATGGTTGATGCGTCAAAAGAGCAAAACTGCTATAGCATTTTGCGACAAGCCCCCCTCCCCCCCACCCCATAGCTATATAGGGATGTGAATATGTGATGCAATTTTTGTTAACAGTTTAGTTAAATTGCATAGTCGATATTAAAAAGTACGAGTTAGGAAGTAAGCTTGCACTAGTTTCCATCACATAACAAACTTAATCTATAAATCTGTGCCGACGACTAGAGCATGAACTATGGTGGCATCGCCGGTGCTGCCTCATGCCAACCAGTTAGGCTTGAGAAAATGAGGCCATAATTTAAATTTGTTTCATCCAACGCCAAAATCTGAGGCTACCGTCTTATCAGGGACCATACTCTCCCCTTGCCTGACTTTCTTCCGATCCTCCCGCTCCCTCTCTCTTTCCTTTTCCTCTCCTCTTTCCTTTTCCTCACATTTTCACTTCTCTGCTCGAAGAACTCATATCCTGTTCAGGAACCACCTTGGCTCTACGAGCTATACCTTTATGGCGTGGTGGCATCCGAGCCTAGTTGGCTCATAGGGCAGCACGTTTGGGGCCACGCGTTGGCCATGCGCTTAGAAATCTTGACCCTGACCATTCACCTCAATACTTTCCTCAAAAGTTACGGCATGTGAGGTGATGTGGGCGTGTGGCTGCTTAGGCTGCAACTGGTGGCCCACATCAGGACTCTGCCCTTCGACAGACAATTATGAGTTCATGAATTTATGTTTCACCTAATTCTATTGAAATTCCTTATTTCTTGGTCATATATGCCACGTGTTTTCTTCTTAAAACTGCTAAATCTTATAGCCCACTGTAGTTTTTGTAGCTTTTGAAAGAAGGTGGCCCTATACCATTTAGCTTGATATTTTAAATGATGGGTTAATAGAAGGCCAGCCCTAGGCATCGCTCGACCTAACCCAAATTTCGGCCGATCACTGCTCGTGTGATAGTGTCCTACACAGGGGGTGCTAACCACGTCGGCCCCTGAGCATGGGTTGGGCCGAGGACCCCCAAGCTTACAATCAGTGGGTCATTGAAAGTGCGTTATATCGACTAGAGGGGGGGTGAATAGGCAATTTTTATGAAAGTCTTCAAAACGTGGAAGTTATGAAGACAAACGATAGAAATAAACCTATTACCATGCAGCGGAAGGTAGACTACACTAGATAAACCATAGTCAAGTATTCAATGGAGTGAAAGCACAATGACTAATAGCAGCAATGTAGTAAGGATCAGGTAGGAAGATATTATGAAGTCAAACAGAACACGCAGTCACTCAGTGAAGATAAAAGATAGTGCAATCATACAATGACTTCACAAGGACCAACAGTAAGTAAAGGGAAGGAAAGGATGAAACCAGTGACACGTTGAAGACAATGATTTGTTGGACCAGTTCCAGTTGATGTGACAACTGTACGTCTGGTTAGGGCGGCTAGGTATTTAAACCTGAGGACACACAGTCCCGGACACCCAGTCCTGAACACGCAGCTCAGGACACCCAGTCCTCACCGTATTCCCCTTGAGCTAAGGTCACACAGACCTCGCCCAATCACTCTGGTAAGTCTCCAAGGTAGACTCCCAAACCTTCACAGACTTCGTTCACCGGCGATCCACAATGTCTCTTGGATGCTCAGAACGCGACGCCTAACCGGCTGGAGGATTCACAGTCCTCAAGTGTAATAAGTCTTCAGATCACACAGACAAGAAGACTTAAGTGATGCCTAATTCTCTTTGGCTCTGGGTGGTTAGGGCTTTATCCTCGCAAGGAATTCTCTCTCAAAGGCTTCGAGGTGGGTTGCTCTCAAACGACAAAAGCCGTACACTAACTCTGAGCAGCCAACCATTTATGGTTGTAGGGGTGGGTTATTTATAGCCACTAGGCAACCCGACCTGATTTGTCCGAAATGACCCTGGGTCACTAAGGAACTGGCACGTGTTCCAACGGTCAGATTTCAAACTCACACGGCAACTTTACTTGGGCTACAAGCAAAGCTGACTTATCCGACTCTGGACAAGATTCGCTCTTATAGTCTTCACTCGAAGACATAGGTTTTGGTTAAGCATCACTTCAGTCATTCTGACTGGTTCTCTTGGACCCCACTTAACAGTACGGTGGTTCCTATGACTCAACAAAGAAGAAAAGGAACTACGAAAGATCTAAGTCTTCGAGCTCCATAGGCTTCATGCGATGTCTTCTCTTGTCATAGTCTTCAATGTGGATATCTTCATATACCACCTTTGACATCAATGTCTTCATACATTTTTAGGGGTCATCTCTGGTAGGAAAACCGAATCAATGAGGGACTTCTACCAGTGTTATCCTGCAATTCTCACAAACACATTAGTCCCTCAACTAGGTTTGTCGGCAATACTCCAAAACCAACTAGGGGTGGCACTAGATGCACTTACAATCTCCCCCTTTTTGGTGATTGATGACAAACTAGTTGAAGTTTTCAACGGGGAATATAATATGTGAAATTGTAAAGGATAAGGAATTGTCTTCATAAGTTGTAAGGGCTCCCCCTGAAGATGTGCATATAAGTAATTTGCTTTTGGAATGCAAATGCACATGGCAGGTTGTGCTTGTGGAGATCCTCTTCAACTTATGATGACAATCCACTATGCATGTGAAGGTATGTGAAGATAATGACATGCATAATGGAAAATGGACGTCTGCAGAATGATCTAAGTGCGGAATTTATCATCGCACATGCAGAATTTATCATCGCATCGCGAGGTGGCAAATAAGTAGCAGACGACCATTGAGTTTAAGTGTTACAACTCAAAGAACCAACTGTATCAAAGCAAATGAGAGTTGTAAACACGAAGCAAAAAGTATAAAGCACCCGCCCATATGGACCCGCTTGAAGACTATCAAACTCATATGCTTCTCCCCCTTTTGTCAGTAAGGACCAAAAAGGTTTGAAGACATAGAGCATCTACTCGTTCCCATGAAGAGTAGGTGAAGTAGCAGGGTCGTCCGTGGTGTTCGGCGGTGCAGAAGAACTTGGAGCAGTGTCGAAGCGTGATGAAGGAGGTGGCGGTGAAGTGGCATCATCTTCATCCTCGATCACTCTGGCATTCACAGTTGCAGCAGAGGAAGAGAACTCAGAGTCTTCAAGAGATGGAGTTCGTCGCAGCACTGCCCTTCGAGGAGGTGTGGAGTCAAACTTGAAGCGCTCATAGAAGCCATCCTCTTGAAGATCATCTTCAGAACACATCAGCGTCAGCCCTTTCCATGTGCGTCGAGAGGTTTCATGGGCAACAAAGGCATTCTTGGTGGCAAGATTGCGAATGCGATTAACATCCACCAAGAGGCTTTGCATTTGACTCTTCAGCCAGTCATGATGCCTATCCTGTTTCTGATGAAGAGCCACAAGAAGCTCTCGGTCATTGAGAACACGAGTGCGCTTCTTGGGTCGTTGGGCAATGGTGCTATCAGTGGCTTCAGTGAGCGCAGGATGCGGTGCACGTGTAGTGCCAGCCAAAGGATACACACGAGTGACTGCTTCAACTCCTTCAATGTTCTGAGAAAAACTCTGATGCTCTGCATTCTGAAGACTTAGAGGTTCCTTGGCAGGCTCAGGATAGATGGCTTCAATAGACATGTCCACATCAGGCAGAAAAATCCGATGATTGCAAGCAGATGGCTGATATGAGATAGCGGAGTGAAGTTTGATCAACCGCATTACCCATGGGGCGTAGAACTTCAAGCCAAACAGATCAGAGCCTGATGCAGCAAGTTGGCGAAAGAAGAAGTCCTGTGCATTGAAGCATTTGCCATGAAGAATATAGAAGACCAGAGTCTTAATTGCACCTTCCAGCTTGGCATGTGGAGAGTGCCCTTTGATGGGCCACAGAGTTCGCCTTATGTAACGCCCCGAGACCGATGTGCCAGGTGTCGTCCAGTTATTTGTTGTTGTTGCCTTGTCATTGTTTGCGTGTCATGCATTGCATATCATGTCAGCATGTGCATTTCATTTGCATACATGTTCGTCTCATGCATCCGAGCATTTTTCCCGTTGTCCGTTTTGCATTCCGGCACTCCGTTCTCCTCCGGTGGTCATTTCTACCTTTCTTTTGTGTGTGGGGATTAAACATTTCCGGATTGGACCAAGACTTGCCAGCGGCCTTGGTTTACTACCGGTAGACCGCCTGTCAAGTTTCGTACCATTTGGACTTCGTTTGATGCGCCAACGGTTAACCGAGGGACCGAAAAGGTCTCGTGTGTGTTGCAGCCCAACACCCTTCCAAAGTGGCCCAAAACCCACCTAAACCTGTTCCATCATCTCGGTCGTTCGATCACGATCGCGTGACCGAAAACCGCACCTCATTTGGACTCTCCTAGCTCCCTCTACCTATAAATATGTGTCTCCCTCCGAAATTCTCGCGCAGATGAAACCCTAGCACCGCTCCTCGCGCCGACGGACAAACTTCCCACCACCGGCCGGACATGCCCGCCGCCCTCAGCCACCTCACTCCGACCAATCGGAGTGCACCACCTCACCGCCGCCAGCGCCCTCACCCACTCAGCACGCGACACGTCACCACGCCCCGCCTCCTCTCTCTCCTC
>NC_057797.1:535468840-535479163 GCF_018294505.1 Triticum aestivum
TGGCGTCCTTCGCCGACGTCCGCGCCGGCCCGCCTCCCCTCGCCGGCGTTGCAGCCTCGCCGGCGACTCGCTGCTGCTCCGCAGCCAGGCGCCATGGCCTCGACCACCGCGCCGCCCGCGCCACCTCGCCGTTCTTGCTCGCCAGCGACGACCAACTCTGGCGAATCCCCGAGTCCGGCAAGTTCTCCTCCGGCCACCTCGGACTCCGGCGGCCCCATCTCCATTTCCGGCGAGAGTCAAGCTGCTATAGTGCCCCGGATCTCAGATCTGGAAACTCCCCCCTCGGTTGATGTAACGCCCCAAGACCGGAGCTTTAGATGCCTTCCAGGGTTTCCGGGTTTCTTCGTGTGTTTTGTTTGGTTCATCGCTTTCATCTTTGCATCATGTCATCATGCCATCATGTCATTTCTTTTCTTAACTCAACTAAATAAATGACATGGATCTTCGGTCCATTTAAATCGAGGGATATTCACTATGGTGATTACTCTTTAAAACTTATTCTCCCAATATTTTAGGGAGCTATATAAATTATATTCCCATTATGTGGAATTACCTTAACACACTTACAAAAATCCCAAAGCCTTTTATTATTTCAACTCTTGGCCTCTAACTTTGCCACATGTCCTTTCATCATTTTCCGGAGCTCCACCTAATTTCTCAACATTTTTGGGCACTTCGAAAAACCTATCCTAGCTCAAACCTTTTGAATTAAATTCAAAGGAATTTGAATTTAATCTTTCAAACTTGACCTTTTTCTATTTTCCCGGACCGTGAACATTTTTCTGAGTCCGTGAAAACTATCCCCATGCCCAATTCTTTCTCTAACCTTTCTTTTCTTCCCTTTTTCTTTCTCTTTATTTTCTATTTTGAAAAGAGAATTAGAAAAAGAGAGAGAGAGAAGGAGCCCAGCAGCCTGGGCCTCCCAACCTCCCGCGCCGGCCCGAGGCCAAGGCCCAGCCGCCCCCACCAATCCCTCCTAACCCTAGCCCGAACCCCCCTGGCCGATCCCCCACTCTCCCTCGCATCTCCCCAGCGCCGCCAGGAGCCCTGCGCTCGATTCAATCTCCCTTTTCCCTCCCGTAGCGCAGCCACCTCCTGCTCGATCTTCCTCTGCTCCCTTCTCCTCGCTGCGATTCTCCCGTGTGCCGCCCTGCTATGGCCGCGTCTTCCCCCAGCCAGCGCCGCCGCGCGCACACACACACCCCACAGCTAGCGCCAGGAGCTCGCCTCCTCTTCGCCATGGCCTCGAGCCCGATTCCCTCGCCCTTCTTCTCCTGTCGCCGGGCCTTCTCGCTGCATATCCGCCGCCCCAGGACAGCACCTCCGGCCTCCCCGTCCTCTGTTTCACCTTGCCTCGCCTCCTGCTCCCGCGTGCCTCGCGAACCGCATGTGTGACCGCGTCCAACGCCTCCCGCTCCATCTTCCATGGCCTCCCTTCGCCAGTGCCGCGCCTCCGTCGCCCGACGAGCTTCGCCACCAGCTTCTCCGGCGAGCCTCTGCCGCTCACCACCATCATCATCTCCTTGCCGCCGCCGCCCCGAGGCCCCTTGTGATGTTTTGCGTTGGACCGTCAAGATCTGCAAGATCGACTACATGGACGCCAATACCATACCATGACCGCCAAGCATCTTCTCTGTGATTTTTTTGCCAAGTACCACAACGACGTGTCAAGTACCTCTACCGTCGTCTCCGGAAACGCCAAGTACCCCTACGCACGAAGACGCCAAGTCCGTTTCGGGATTCATCAAGTACTGCTTCAGATGGCTCGAACGTCTACGAAACGTGTACCACTACCGTCCACCCGCGAAGACCCCGTGGACGTCAAGTTCCTTGTCGTGACCCCGAACATCTATGGAACATGAACAATTACTTCCTCTTCAAAATGTGAACCACTACCGTCGCGAGAATGACTACTTCCCCTCCGAACCGATTCACTTCGAAATGCAGCTTCGAAGGTATAACCCCGAGACGACCTTCCGAGAACGAATGTTGTGTGGTGTATGAGATGAACCGCGTGTTTGCACCGTTTGCGATTGTTCGTTGCGATGATCCTCTTTTGTCATGCCACCATCTTGTGGGAACCCGGTATCCGGGATCACCCCACCTTCTATCGTACGTCACGCTCTCGTCACTTTTCCTTTTGCACCGGTATCTCCATGAGCTATCGGAACCGATATGTTGCCGTGGCATCATTTTCGGTATCGTTGTCGTGGCACCCCTTTTGGTTCCGCCACGGTGACAAATGCTTCTTATTGCTCTTGCCAACTTCAATGAAAATTGCATAAACTTGAACATGTCATCCGCATCATGTTAACAACTTTAAGATGTTTAAAATTTGTTGTTGCATTAAAATTGCTGATGCATATGGGGACTTACCGGATTTGTTATTTGTTATATCCGGACCCATTTTAATTGTTTAGATGATATACTTTTGTTATGCTTCACCTCTTGCCATGTTAACCAACATTTAAATTTGTTGAGTACCTAACCGGGAGAGAACTAAATAATTAATGTGGTGATCCGTCAATATGCAACTCCGTTGCATAATGAGCTCCACTTAATTTGTAGGATTGTTTGTGCACTTTGCCATGCCATGCTTCATTAAACCGGTCATGCATCATACTTGATTGTGCATCATGCCATGAATTTGTGGTGGTTGTTTACTATGTTGTGTGCTTCTTTCCGGTGTTGCTTCTTCGGGTTGGTTCCGATAACGTCGCGTTTGTGAGGACCCGTTCGTCTACATCCGTTTGTCTTCTTCATGGACTCGTTCTTCTTCCTTGCGGGATCTCAGGCAAGATGATCATACCCTTGAAATCACTACTATTTTTGCTTGCTTAGTTGCTCGCTCTTTTGCTATGCCTATGTTGTGATACCTACCACTTGCTTATCATGCCTCCTACTTTGTTTAACCAAGCCTCTAACCCACCTTGTCCTAGCAAACCATTGTTTGGCTATGTTACCGCTTTGCTCAGCCCCTCTTATAGCGTTGTTAGTTGCAGGTGAAGATTGAAGTTTGTTCCTCATTGGAACATGGAGGTGTTGTTCCTTGTTGGAACATGTTTACTTGTTGGGATATCACAATATCTCTTATTTAATTAATGCATCTATATACTTGGTAAAGGGTGGAAGGCTCGGCCTTATGCCTGGTGTTTTGTTCCACTCTTGCCGCCCTAGTTTCCGTCATATCGGTGCTAAGTTCCCGGATTTTGCGTTCCTTACGCGGTTGGGCTATAATGGGAACCCCTTGACAGTTCACTTAAGTAAAGCTCTTCCAGCAATGCCCAACATTGGTTTTGCCATTTGCACTAACAACCTACCACCTTCCCTTGGGTTCTGCAGACTCAAGGGTCATCTTTATTCTACCCCCCCCCCCCGGGGCCAGTGCTCCTCTGAGTGTTGGTCCGAACTAGAGCCCTGTGCAGCGCCCCCTCGGGGAAACTCGAGGTTTGGTTTTAGTTGTACAGATTGCTCATCTGAGTGTGCCCTGAGAAAGAGATATGTGCAGCTCCTATCGGGATTTGTCGGCACATTCGGGCGGTGTTGCTGGTTTAGTTTTACCCTGTCGAAATGTCTTGTTGTACCGGGATATCGAGTCTGATCAGAACGTCTCGGGTGGAGGTCTATTCCTTTGTTGACCGTGAGAGCTTGTGATGGGCTAAGTTGGGACACCCTGCAGGGATTTGAACTTTCGAAAGCCGTGCCCGCGGTTATGGGCAGATGGGAATTTGTTAATGTCCGGTTGTAGAAAACCTGAAGTTGACCTTAATTAAAATACATCAACCGCGTGTGTAACCGTGATGGTCTCTTCTCGGCGGGGTCCGGGAAGTGAACACGGTTGTTGGAGTTATGCTTGACGTAGGTAGTCCAGGATCACTTCTTGATCATACTTTCATCGACCATCCTTTGCCTTCTCTTCTCGCTCTCATTTACGTATGTTAGCCACCATATATGCTAGTCGCTTGCTGCAGCTCCACCTCATACTTTTACCTTACCCATAAGCTTAAATAGTTTTGATCGCGAGGGTGCGAGATTGCTGAGTCCCTGTGGCTCACAGATACTTCCAAAACCAGTTTGCAGGTGCCGATGAGTCCGTGCAGATGACGCAACCAAGCTCAGGAGGAGCTCGTTAAAGATCTTGTCCTTTATGTTGTTTTCGTTCTAGTTGATCAGTAGTGGAGCCCAGTTGGGGTCGATCGGGGACCATGTCGCATTTGGGGTTCTTCTTTTATTTTGGCTCCGTAGTCGGGCCTTGATTGTATTTGGATGATGTAATGCTTTATTCATGTAATTGTGTGAAGTGGCGATTGTAAGCCAACTATGTATCTCTTTCCCTTGTGTATTACATGGGTTGTGTGAAGATTACCTCACTTGCGACATCTGCCTTCAATGCGATTATGTCTCTAAGTCGTGCCTCGACACGTGGGAGCTATAGTCGCATCGAGGGTGTTACAGTTGACTTTTCCCCTCCAAACCCTAATCATTTGCTCATGTTCATTGCATCGTAACTTTGCATCTGTAGCTCCGATTCATGCATATAGCATATCAAAATGTTCGACTCAGAGAGTACATCATTTCATCTCATTGCATCATTTTCATTTGAGTTCATCTTGATGCCCGAAATGCTGTTAGAAGAGTGCTACTTAAGTTAATTGTCAGATCTGCTACTCCATTTAGATAGTTGTCATTTTTGTCATGATTATTGTGTGCATGATATGCCCTGGAGGTCTACATACGTTTTGTTAGGGTTTTTCCATCTTTCCAGAGGTGCAACCCATGTATTTTTGTGATGTGTGTGGTGACTAGCACAAGCTTGCAAAGTGAGGCACTTGTTAGTGCTGATTTCAGGGACTTAGCATTTTCACTAAGTCCTTGGTCTGTTTATCTCATTATGCCATATGTTCATGTTGTTTCCTATTGATCCGTGCCTCTTTTGAGGATGATCAGTAAGGATGATTTGTTAATATTATAGTGCTCTATCCATCCATGTCTTTGTTTGCAATTATGGAGCACCCTAGCCCGAGTCAATCGAGCTCTACTTTTGTCATTTCGTGAATCTGGGCAGATTGTCTACTTGTTAGCGATTTTGCCGATGATGTTGTAGTTGATCCTTGCATGCTATGTTATTGTTCTTGCCATGTCTAGCTTGTATTTTGTGTATTCTTGATGGATGTATGCTTAGATTGTCATGCCTTGCTCTGTAGTGAGTGCATCGAGCTCGTAAACATGCCTACTTGATATCTGTTTTCAGCATGCTCTAGTTTTCACTAAGTCTGAGAACTGATTATGTTTTTGCCATGTTCACATGCTTGCAGTTGTATTTTCTGATCCCTTTTGGCTCAAGGTCACTAAGGGACTTTTGTTAAGCTCTTTGAGTAGCTCCATGCCATGCTTTACTTTGCCATGTTCAGGTCCTGTAGCATGTAGTTTTGTTGCTCCGAAGAGTGCTATCTGATCTGAAATTCCAGACAAGTGTTAATTTCACTAAGTCTGAAATCTGTTTACCATATGCATTTTTGCCATGCTCGTTTGAACCTGTTAATGGATGAATTGGCCGTAGCTCAGTGTTCATCTTTTGTTAAGCATCATGAATGCATCTCTGCCATGTATTTTGTTGCCATGTTTGGGTGCTGTAGCTTGTTCATCCCTTTGCATTTAGATGGCTACTTGCTGTAAATCGCAAACCGGCGCCATATTTGAATTGCTTGCCATTTCCAAACCGTAACTTCGATTTCGGCGTTCTTTATATCGTTTTCAAGCGATTTCATCTCATCTTTCCAGTGGCACACTTGGATTTCCATGTTGAGGCCAGGTTCATTCATCTCTTGTCAAATCATGCATATGCATCGCATACCACATCTCGCATATCATACCATGTTCATGTGTGATTTGTTTACTATGTTGTGTGCTTCTTTCCGGTGTTTGCTTCTTCGGGTTGGTTCCGGTAATGTCGCGTTTGTGAGGACCCGTTCGTCTATGTCCATTTATCTTCTTCATGGACTCGTTCTTCTTCCTTGCGGGATCTCAGGCAAGATGACCATACCCTCGAAATCACTTCTATCTTTGCTTGCTAGTTGCTCGCTCTTTTGCTATGCCTATGCTGCGATACCTACCACTTGCTTATCGTGCCCCCTATATTGTTGAACCAAGCCTCTAACCCACCTTGTCCTAGCAAACCGTTGATTGGCTATATTACCGCTTTCCTCAGCCCCTCTTATAGCGTTGTTAGTTGCAGGTGAAGATTGAAGTTTGTTCCTTGTTGGAACATGGAGATGTTGTTCCTTGTTGGAACATGTTTACTTGTTGGGATATCACAATATATCTTATCTAATTAATGCATCTATATACTTGGTAAAGGGTGGAAGGCTCGGCCTTATGCCTGGTGTTTTGTTCCACTCTTGCCACCCTAGTTTCCGTCATATCGGTGTTATGTTCCCGGATTTTGCGTTCCTTACGCGGTTGGGTTATAATGGGAACCCCTTGACAGTTCGCTTTGAATAAAACTCCTCCAGCAAGGCCCGACCTTGGTGTTACCATTCGCCACCTAGCCTTTTTCCCTTGGGAGTCGCACATCGCGAGGGTCATCTTTATTTTACCCCCCGGGCCAGTGCTTGTCTAAGTGTTGGTCCAAACTAGAGCCACTTGCGGCGCCACCTCGGGGAAACTTGAGGGCTGGTTTTAGCTGTACGTAGTGTTCATCCGGTGTTGCCCTGAGAACGAGATATGTGCAGCTCCTATCAGGATGTCAGCGCATCGGGCGGTCTTGCTTGACTTGTTTTACCATTGTCGAGGATGTCTTGAAGAACCGGGATACCGAGCCTGATCGGAATGTCTCGGGAGGAGGTCTATTCCTTCGTTGATCGTGAGAGCTTGTCATGGTCTAAGTTGGGACACCCCTGCAGGGATTTGAACTTTCGAAAGCCGTGCCCACGGTTATGGGCAGATGGGAATTTGTTAATGTCCGGTTGTAGATAACTCGAACCTTAACTTAATTAAAATGGATCAACTGCGTGTGCAACCATGATGGTCTCTTTCCGGCGGAGTCCGGGAAGGGAACACGGTGTTGGAGTTATGCTTGACGTAGGTTGGTATAGGATCACTTCTTGATCATACTTTTATCAACCATGCTTTGCCTTCTCTTCTCGCTCTCATTTGTGTATGTTTAGCCACCATACATGCTAGTCGCTTGCTGCAGCTCCACCTCATACCTTTACCTTACCCATAAGCTTAAATAGTCTTGATCGCGAGGGTGCGAGATTGCTGAGTCCCTGTGGCTCACAGATACTTTAAAAACCAGTTTGAAGGTGCCGATGAGTCCGTGCAAGATGACGCAACCCAGCCCAGGAGGAGCTCGATGAAGATCTTGGCCTTTGTGTTGTTTCGTTCTAGTTGATCAGTAGTGGAGCCCAGTTGGGGTCGATCGGGACCGTGTCGCATTTGGGGTTCTTCTTTTATTTTGGTTCCGTAGTCGGACCTTGATTGTATCTGGATGATGTAATGCTTTATTCATGTTTTTTGTGTGAAGTGGCGATTGTAAGCCAACTATGTATCTTTTTCCCTTATGTATTATATGGGTTGTGTGAAGATTACCTCACTTGCGACATTGCTTTCAATGCGATTATGCCTCTAAGTCGTGCTTTGACACGTGGGAGATATAGCCGCATCGAGGGCGTTATACCTTAGGATGTGATAAATAGTCCTTGGTAGATACTCTAGGTCTTCAACAAAGAACTCTTTGGGATATGCAGCATCTTGGGGCAATGGCTTCATCATACTGAGCATCTGACTCATGTTAGGTTCAGGCTTCTGAAAGATGCTCTCCACAGCTTCACTGTGAAGTTGACAGCCAGATTCGTAGAGATCGCCAGGAGTGGGTAGACTAGTGAGCTCAATAATGTCAAAGGCTTTGGCTTCGTGATGAACATTTCCTGTCATCCACTCCAGGACCCAAGTCTTTGGATCTCTGTTATACCCGCGGATGTGAAGTGTGGCATAGAATTGGAGCAGCAACTCTTCATTCCAATGCTCTTGGTCAGTGACGAACGGCAGCAATCCAACCTGTTTGAAGCAATCCAGAGCTTCTTCCAGACAGGGCAGACCAGCTATTGCTTCAATGTCAAGACGCTTGTGTGGGAAGATGCGACCTTGATTGTAAAGAATGCAGGAGTAATAGCTTCGCTGCGGATAGCTCCAGAACCGATCAGATGATATTCTTTCCCTTGAGTAGGGGTTCCTGGAGCTATTGAAGAAAGTGTTCTCTGCTTTGAAGCCATTGATATTGAAGGATCCAGGTGCTGATGCAGGACCTGGGAACCTGGGCAATCTTGGGATTGGCTTCTGTACCTGAGGCCTGTGCTCAACATGATAGTCGAACTGAGGACCAGCAATAGGCGCAGGAATGGAAGTAGTGGGATCAGTGGCTTCACTGACTTCTGGTGCTTTTGTTGGTGAGGGCTCCACATTAGCTTCAGCCATGACAACGTCAGTGGCTTCATTGGTGTTGGTGGTGGCAGCCGCAAGATTTTCAACCTCCACTTGACGAGCTGGAGGGTTAGTCACAGTCACGTTCTCCTCGAGAACCGCTTCTTGGTGGGACAGGGGAGTAGCAACTTGTGGGGCTTCTTCTTCATCGGCTGATGCAGCCGGAATGTCTTCAGCAGCTTTAGCTTCAAACCCAGAGACTAGAGGCCTTGGTCCTTTGCGAAGCCTGCGCAATGCTAGCGACGCCTGTGTAGTTGGAGTTAGCTGGGCCTCAACGTCTTCTTCCTCTTGTGGGCGATCAGCCCATGAAGCATCCCGAGCAATTGGCGTCAGAGGACGACCAATGCTGATGAGTTCATTGTGCTCGAGCTGAGGAAGGACTGCATCATCTTCAACATGGTCATGGTGACCAATGTCTTCAGCAGCGATGGGATCAGTTGCTGGAAAGTCTTTAACTTCATGAGCCTCTGTGAAAGCAGGCTCATGGATAGTCAGTTGTCGTTCTTGCGGTTCAGCGTCAGGGTGAACCATGGAGATGGGTTCAACGATCAAAGGCTCTGTGGGAGCAGCCCGTTCTTTCCTGGTCTTCCTCTTCTTTTTGGAGGGGGCAGTAGCAAAGGCTTCAGGATGTTTCCACTTCCGGGCTTCAGCCTCAGCAGTCCTTGTCTTCTTCAGTTCTGAAGCGGTTGACCGGGCCTTTGGCTTCGAGCCAGTCATGCTAGTTGTGAAGACAATGGGATCTGCTTCCTGCCTTGGTGCGAGAGGTTCGGCCACAATGGGCTTCTTCTTCTGCTTAGCAGCCATTCTGGGATCAATGCCTGGACGCCCAAGGGCCTTGCGCTTCTCAGCCTCATTGTAGCCTTGCACACACTTGTCAGCCAGACTCTTCATGCGCTCCCAAGAACCCTGAGCTTCTGCGCGTTTCTTGAGAAAGGCTTCTTTGAGCTCGTGCAGCATAATCTTGAAGTTTTTCACCTCTTGCACGCTGAGCTTGGCCATATGCTTCTTGAACTGAGCCTTTTCATAGTCAATCTTTTGCTTCAGTTCGACGATGCGCTGAGCGAGAGCTAGCTCTGAAGCAATGGCGCCATGAAAGGTGACACTGAGGCCAATGGGTAATTGCAGATCTTTGAAGCTGATGTTTGGCATGTCAAACCACTCATCAATGAAGCTGTGGATGATTGTCACGTCAAAGAGAGGCAGTGTAACGCCCCAGATATGCTTTCCATATTTGTATCCAACTCTTGCCGTCCCTGGCGCTAAGTTATATTTATTTCTCGGGTTTGGGTCTTTGTCTCCGTGTGTTGTTTTCTTTTTCGTGCATCTCTTATCATGTCATCACGTGCATTGCATTTGCATACATGTTCATCTCATGCATTCGAGCATTTTCCCCGTTGTCCGTTTTGTATTCCGGCGTTTCGTTCTCCTCCGGTGGTCATTTCTACCTTTCTTTCTTGTGTGGGGTTTAAACATTTCCGGATTGGACCGAGTCTTGCCAAGCGGCCTTGGTTTACTACCGGTAGACCGCCTGTCAAGTTTCGGGTCATTTGGACTTCGTTTGATACTCCAACGGTTAACCGAGGGACCGAAAAGGCACCGTGTGTGTTGCAGCCCAACACCCCCCAAATTTGGCCCAAAACCCACCAAACTCTGCTCCATGTCCTAGAGCGTTCGATCACGATCGTGTGGGCGAAAACCGCACCTCATTTGGACTCTCCTAGCTCCCTCTATGCCTATATATACACCCCTCCGT
The DNA here is from genome assembly GCF_018294505.1 of Triticum aestivum. NCBI lineage: Eukaryota > Viridiplantae > Streptophyta > Magnoliopsida > Poales > Poaceae > Triticum > Triticum aestivum. The sequence goes on from NC_057797.1 coordinate 535,479,075, forward strand.
TTTCGGATCTCTCCCTCTCCCCGAAACCCTAAAAAAAAAACATCCCCGCCAGATCCGCGCCGACGGACGTGTCCGCCCCCGGCCGGACA
>NC_057797.1:535479272-535486687 GCF_018294505.1 Triticum aestivum
CCGCGGCCGGCCTCGCCGGGCCACCTCGCCGCCCCTCGTCGCCGGCCACCGCCTCCCCCTACGCCGGCGGCCTCGGTTCCGGCGCCGACGAACCTCGTCGCGCGCGCCCTGCTACAGTGTCTCCGGCGCCGCCTCGGGAAGCGTGCCGATCCAGATCTGGATCTGGGCATCGGTTGACTTCTCTCCCCCGAAACCCTAATTTTTATGCATTCTTTGATTGCTTGTATCTCCGCAACCGTAGCTCCGTTTTGGGCATATGATATATCGAAATCTTCGACTCGACATGTACATCATTTCTTTCCATTGCATCATTTGCATTTGAGGTCATCTTGATACCCAAAATGCTGTTAGAAGGAGGCTTCGTGAGTTAAAGTGCAGAACCGTTAGTTCATCATGCACTTTTGTCATTTTTGCTATGTTTAATCCGTGCATGATATGCCTGTGCCCCTTTGGTATGTATTGTGAAGCATTTTGTCTTCTTTCCATAGGTGCCACCCATGCATTTTTAGGATGTGTGTGTTGTCTTGTGCAAGCTTGCGAAGTAGGGTACCTGAGATTGCAGATTTCAGGGACTTAGTGATTTTCGCTAAGTCTGGGATATTTTAGTTCATGATGCTATATGTCCAGCTTGTTTCCTAGTGATCCGTGCCTCTTTTGAGGATGATCAGTAAGGGAGTTTTGATATTTATGTCATGCTCTATCCATCCATATCTTTGTTGGCATTTGTGGAGTGCTCTAGGTTGACTCAATCGAGCTCAACTTTTGCTTCGTTGTTAATCTGGGCAGATCGTCAACTTGTTTGCGATTTCGCCGATGCTACCGTTAGTGTTCCATGCATGCTATGCCTTCGTTCTTCCCATGTGTTGCTAGAACTTTGTGCCTTCTTGCTGGTTATATGCTTTCCTTGCCATGACTTGCACCGTAGTGAGTGCATCGAGCTCGTTTACATGCCTTCGTGAGTTAAATTTCAGCATGTCTCAGTTTTCACTAAGTCTGAAAACTGATTGTGTTCGAGCGATGTTCGTGAGCTCGGTAGAGTATTTTGTGAACCCTTTTGGCCCCAGGTCACTTTGGGTGTTTTATTAAGCCTGTTGAGTAGCTCCATGCCATGTTCTTACTTGTCATGTTCAGGTTTTGTATCATGTTGTTTTGCTGCTCCGAAGAGAGCATCGTGATCTGAAATTTCAGACTAGTGTTAATTTCACTAAGTCTGAAATCTGTTTTGCATTTGCGTTTTAGCCATGCTTGTTTGAACCTCTTAATGGATGAATTTGCCTATGGCTCGGTGCTAGTGTTTTGTCAACCATCTTGTGTACATCACTGCCATGTATTTTTTTTTCATGTTTGGTGGCTGTAGCATGTTCATTCCGTTGCATTTAGATGCCTACTTGCTGTAAGTCGCATACCGGTGTCGTATCTTAAAACGCTTGCCATTTCCAAACCGTAGCTCCGATTCCTATGATCTTTATATCGTTTTCAAGCGATTTCATCCCCTCTATCCAGTGGCACACTTGATTTTCCAAGTTGATGCCAGGTTCATGCATTTCCTGTCATATCTTGTATTTTGCATCCCGCATCGCATCCCGCATAGCATATCGTCATTTCATCATCTTGCTTGGTCTTGCCCGTGGTTGATTGTATCCTTGTTGCTTGTTTGTATTTGGGTAGAGCCGGGAGACGAGTTCGCTACCGAGGAGCCCGTTGAGTTTGCTTGTGAGGATCCAGTCAACTCTGACAACTGTGCAGGCAAGATGATCATACCCTCGAAATCACTACTATCTTTGCTATGCTAGTTTGCTCGCTCTTTTGCTTTGCCAATGCTACGATGCCTACCATTTGCTTGTCAGCCTCCCAATTGCCATTTTGAACCTCTAACCCACCATTGTCCTAGCAAACCATTGATTGGCTATGTTACCGCTTTGCTCAGCCCTTCTTATAGCGTTGTTAGTTGCAGGTGAAGATTGGAGCCGTTCCTTGTTGGAACATTTATATTGCTTGTTGGGATATCATTATATTGCTATGTTATCTTAATGCATCTATATACTTGGTAAAGGGTGGAAGGCTCGGCCTCTCGCCTAGTGTTTTGTTCCACTCTTGCCGCCCTAGTTTCCGTCATATCGGTGTTATGTTCCCGGATTGTGCGTCCCTTACGCGGTTGGGCTATAATGGGAACCCCTTGATAGTTCGCCTTGATTAAAGCTTTTCCAGCAATGCCCAACATTGGTTTTACCATTTGCCACCTAGCCTCTTTTTCCCTTGGGTTTCCGGAGCCCGAGGGTCATCTTATTTTAACCCCCCCCCCGGGCCAGTGCTCCTCTGAGTGTTGGTCCGAACCAGGCAGCCTGCGGGGCCACCTCGGGGAAACTTGAGGTTTGGTTTTACTCGTAGCTTGACCTATCCGAGCGTGCCCTGAGAAAGAGATATGTGCAGCTCCTATCGGGATTTGTCGGCACATTCGGGCGGTGTTGCTGGACTTGTTTTAACCTGTCGAATCATCTTGTTGTACCGAGATACCGAGTCTGATCGGTGTGTCTTGGGTGGAGGTCTATTCCTTCGTTGACCATGAGAGCTTGTTATGGGCTAAGTTGGGACCCCCCTGCAGGGATTGATCTTTCGAAAGCCGTGCCCGCGGTTATGGGCGGATGGGAATTTGTTAATGTCCGGTTGTAGATGACTTGAACTAAACTTAATTAAAATGATTCAACCGTGTGTGTTACCATGATGGCCCCTTCTCGGCGGAGTCCGGGAAGTGGACACGGTGTTGGAGTTATGCTTGCGCAGGATGTTCCTTTAGCTTCTCGCTCGTGCTTCGCCTTCTCTTCTCGCTCTCTTTTGCGTATAGGTTAGCCACCACATATGCTAGTCGCTTGCTGCAGCTCCACATATATTTGTCTTATCCATTCCCATGAGCTTAAATAGTTTTGATCGCGTGGGTGTGAGATTGCTGAGTCCCTGTGGCTCACATATACTACAACTCCAGATGCAGGTTCAGGTGTTTCTGCTCCAGTTGACGATTACGAGCTTCAGTGGGAGTTCGACGAGGACTCTCAGCGATACTATGTTTCTTTTCCGGATGATCAGTAGTGGTGCCTAGTTGGGGTTATCGATTCAGGACCTTGTCGCATGTTGGGGGTCTTTTCTATTTTGGCGCCGTAGTCGGGCCATGAGTGTTTGTTTGATGGATGTTATTTATGTACTCTGATGTGACGTGGCGAGTGTAAGCCAACTATGTTATCTCCCCCTTTTATTATGTATTACATGGGATGTTGTAATGATTGCCTGACTTGCGACATTGCTTTCAATGCGGTTATGCCTCTAAGTCGTGCCTCGACACGTGGGAGCTATAGCCGCATCGAGGGCGTTACAAGTTGGTAATCAGAGCCATTCCCGACCTTAGGAGCCCCATTGCTTGATCGTTTTTAGCAGCCGAGTTGTGTCTAGAAAAATGTTTTGAGTCCTTAGGAATTATATATCGGAGAGCTTAGGAATTCTTTTTACTTCCCAGTCTCCTCATCGCTCTGGTAAGGCATCCTGGCGTAGAGTTTTGACTCTTCTCTTCTAAAATTTCACTAAAAAAATTTTAGGTTCACGCGAGTATCTTGGTTTTGTTCCGATGGTTTTGTGACGAGAACATTGTTCTTGGTGCCTCCTGTCTTTAGGGGTTGTGGCAGTGTCCCGGGGAGTTGAGCTCCGAGGTGTTGTCGTCACAATTTCATCGTTGCAATTCTGGTATACTTGAGATATGTTCGCCGACATCGAAAATCTCTTTTATGCAGTTCGTTGGTGAGATAACCTCGACGCCACCCAGTACTGGGGCGGGAGTTCGGGAGTATCGCCATAACTTGTATAACGGATGCTTTTCGAAGGTTGAGGTAGATGATTTCTGAAGTTTTCCTGGTTATGTGTTGAAGGATGGATACAGCTGGATGTAGGATTTGCTAGTTTGGATGAGATATTGTGCTTCCCCTGTATCCCCAACACCTGATTGCATAACCGGAAAGGTTCGGGAGTTTCATAGGTGGGAAAACTAGTAGCTCTAGTTCTTCTTCCACGGATATTGGTTTGAGATTGGGATTTCTTACCGATTATTCGTTCTTGATCCGTACCTTGTTGATTTATTTCTCTACCTTAATTCTTCGTGGCTTCGCAATTTATGGATATGTGATCATTTGAAGAGGAATGCATTCGTTCATTTTGTTCAGATGTGAAGACTATATGTTGCAATTTTCATTCCGTTGGATTCAGCTTCTATATTGTTGTCTATCTATGTGCTAATGGTGGTCAACCTGTTCAGGATGGCTCCTCCAACGCGCACGACTCTGAATCCTAATCCGCCTCCACCTCCGCCTCCTCCGGAAGCATGGCAAGCTGTGATGGCCGCTACTAATGCAAACACACAGTTGATCATGCAAATCCTTCAAGAGCACAATCAAGGCAGTCAAGGGAATCAAGGCCATAATCAGCACCACTTTGCTACTCTGAACCAGTTCCTTGCTAATGGCCCAAAGACGTTCAGCGGTTGTGTTGAGGCTACCGATGCTGACGATTGGCTAGTGGATCCGGGCAAGCATTTTGAATGCAGCAACGTCAGGCCTGAAGATTTCGTCAAGTTCGCTTCTTTCCAGCTCAAAGATCAGGCTGCAGAGGGGTTCCAGCAGTACAAGGATTCCAGAGGTGGACGTGTTATCACTTGGGACGATTTCCGTCAAGATTTCCGCGCTCATCACATCCCTCAAAGTGTGGTTGAGAGTAAGCGTCAGGAATTCCGCAATCTGAAGCAAGGCTCTTTGTCTGTCTATGACTACAACAAGTTGTTCCAGAAGCTCGCCCGTTTTGCCAAGCAGGATGTTCCTGATGAGAAGAGCATGATCTATCAGTTCAGGGGTGGTCTTCGTGAGGAAATTCAGCTCGCTCTTGTCCTCTTTGAGCCGTTGAGATACCATGAGTTCTACAACATGGCACTGAAGCAAGAGGCTGCTCAGATGAGATGTGATGCTTCCAGGAAGCGTGCCAGAGATGTTACTCCGTCTTCCTCTACTCAAGTGGTCAAGCAGCAGAAGTATTGGCTTCCTCCTCCTCCGTTCCGTCAGCCGTATCAGCAGAAGAGCAAAGGTGGCAGTGGTTTCTCCCACCCACCCAACCCAGGCTTTCAGAACAAGGCTTCGTCTCAAGCTCCAAGACCGAGTGCTCCGTATCACCGTCCGCTTTCAGAGGTCACGTGCAACAAGTGCCAACAGAAGGGTCACTATGCCAACAAGTGTACCAACCAGAGGCGTCTTCCTCCTCCTCCTCCTGTCAGATCGGCAAGTACAGCTGTGGTCAAGCACAATCCCAAGCACGCCAAGGTCAATATGCTGAATGCAGCTCAGGCTGAGGATTCTTCAGATGTCATTATGGGTAACCTTCCTATTAATGATATTCCTGCAAAAGTTCTTTTTGACACGGGTGCATCGCATTGTTTCATGTCAAAGCCATTTTTTTACCAAGCATGAGTTCGTTTCTTCTCTTTTGGGTAAACATATGGATATCATTTCTCCTGGCAAACGTTTGAGCGCAAGTCTGGAGGTGCCAGATGTCGCTATCACGATGGGCGATTTCAAGTTTCTTGCTTCTCCTATGGTTCTTGGTAACTCCGATATCGATCTTATTCTCGGGATGGACTGGCTCTCTAAGCATAAAGCTCAGCTTGATTGTGCAGCCAGGCAGATTCAACTGACTCATTCGTCTGAGGATGTCATTGTCTTTGCCGCTCGGGATAATTCCATCCGGTTGTTTTCTCTCAATGAGAAGGGTGAATTGGATGCTATCTCTCAAATTCCTGTCGTTTGCGAATATCAAGACGTCTTTCCAGAAGAGCTCCCAGGAATGCCTCTGCACCGGCCAGTTGAATTCGTTATTGAACTTGAGCCTGGCACGGAACCTGTGTGCAAACGTCCTTACAAGCTCGGCCCCGAAGAGTTGAAGGAGCTGAAGAAACAACTCGATGAGCAAGAAAGATTGGGTCTCATTCGGCCTAGTACTTCTCCGTGGGGTTGTGGTGTTCTTTTTGTGAAGAAGAAGGATGGATCGAGTCGACTTTGTGTTGATTACCGTCCAGTAAACAAGAAGACCATCAAGAACAAATACCCACTTCCCAACATCAATGAGCTGTTCGAACAACTCAAGGGTGCTCAAGTATTCTCCAAGCTTGATCTCCGTATGGGTTATCAACAGATTCGTATTCGTGAGCAAGATATTCCCAAGACGGCATTCAGAACAAGCTTTGGTTCATATGAATACACCGTTATGTCTTTTGGCCTCGCCAACGCTCCTCCGACGTTCTCTCGCATGATGAACTTCATCTTCAACCCCTACACCAATGAATTCGTTCTGGTCTATCTCGACGACATTCTGGTTTTCTCGAAGAACAAGAAAGATCATGCCAAGCACTTGCGTTTGGTTCTTGACAAGCTCAGAGAACATCAGTTCTACGCCAAGTTCTCCAAGTGTGAATTTTGGCTCGATGAGGTTCTTTATCTTGGTCATATCATCTCCGCCAAGGGCATTTCCGTGAATCCTGAGAAGGTGTCTGCAATTGTGAATTGGGAACCTCCTCAGAATGTAAAGCAACTCCGCAGTTTCCTCGGTCTCGCAAGCTATTGCAGAAGATTCGTTGAAAACTTTTCTAAGATCGCCAAGCCTCTCTCAAATCTTCTTCAGAAGCACGTCAAGTACGTTTGGTCTCCGGAGTGTGATATTGCTTTCAACACTTTGAAAGAGAAATTGATCACTGCTCCAGTTCTGACTCCACCTGACGAAACCAAGCCGTACGAGGTCTTTTGTGATGCCTCTCTCCAAGGTCTCGGTGCTGTACTGATGCAAGAGAAGAAAGTTGTTGCTTATACCTCTCGCCAGTTGAAACCTAATGAGAAGAACTACCCCACTCATGATCTCGAGTTGGCGGCAGTTGTACACGCTTTGTTGACTTGGAGACATCTTCTATTGAGAAGGAAAGTGGATATTTTCACTGATCACAAGAGTCTCAAGTACATCTTCACTCAGCCTAATCTCAACCTCAGGCAGACTCGATGGGTCGAAATGATTCAAGAGTACAATCCGAGTATCGAGTATACTCCAGGCAAGGCTAATGTGATTGCTGACGCTTTGAGCAGAAAAGCATATTGCAACAGTCTGATTCTCAAGCCTTATCAACCCGAGCTTTGTGAAGCTTTCCGCAAACTTAATCTGCAAGTTGTTCCTCAAGGTTTCCTCGCCAACCTTCAAGTCTCTCCTACCTTAGAAGACCAGATTCGCCAAGCCCAACTTCTTGATGCTATGGTGAAGAAGGTGAAGATTGGTATTGCAAAGAGTCAGTCCAAGTACAAGTGCTACCGACTTGATGACAAGGACACTCTCTTCTTCGAGGATCGAATTGT
>NC_057797.1:535488208-535496198 GCF_018294505.1 Triticum aestivum
CCGCGGCCGGCCTCGCCGGGCCACCTCGCCGCCCCTCGTCGCCGGCCACCGCCTCCCCCTACGCCGGCGGCCTCGGTTCCGGCGCCGACGAACCTCGTCGCGCGCGCCCTGCTACAGTGTCTCCGGCGCCGCCTCGGGAAGCGTGCCGATCCAGATCTGGATCTGGGCATCGGTTGACTTCTCTCCCCCGAAACCCTAATTTTTATGCATTCTTTGATTGCTTGTATCTCCGCAACCGTAGCTCCGTTTTGGGCATATGATATATCAAAATCTTCGCCTCGACATGTACATCATTTCTTTCCATTGCATCATTTGCATTTGAGGTCATATTGATACCCAAAATGCTGTTAGAAGGAGGCTTCGTGAGTTAAAGTGCAGAACCGTTAGTTCATCATGCACTTTTGTCATTTTTGCTATGTTTAATCCGTGCATAATATGCCTGTGCCCCTTTGGGATGTATTGTGAAGCATTTTGTCTTCTTTCCATAGGTGCCACCCATGCATTTTTAGGGTGTGTGTGTTGTCTTGTGCAAGCTTGCGAAGTAGGGTACCTGAGATTGCAGATTTCAGGGACTTAGTGATTTTCGCCAAGTCTGGGATATTTTAGTTCATGATGCTATATGTCCAGCTTGTTTCCTAGTGAGACGTGCCTCTTTTGAGGATGATCAGTAAGGGAGTTTTGATATTTATGTCATGCTCTATCCATCCATGTCTTTGTTGGCATTTGTGGAGTGCTCTAGGTTGACTCAATCGAGCTCAACTTTTGCTTCGTTGTTAATCTGGGCAGATCGTCAACTTGTTTGCGATTTCGCCGATGCTACCGTTAGTGTTCCATGCATGCTATGCCTTCGTTCTTGCCATGTGTAGCTAGCACTTTGTGCCTTCTTGCTGGTTATATGCTTTCCTTGCCATGACTTGCACCGTAGTGAGTGCATCGAGCTCGTTTACATGTCTTCGTGAGTTAAATTTCAGCATGTCTCAGTTTTCACTAAGTCTGAAAACTGATTGTGTTCGAGCGATGTTCGTGAGCTCGGTAGAGTATTTTGTGAACCCTTTTGGCCCCAGGTCACTTTGGGTGTTTTATTAAGCCTGTTGAGTAGCTCCATGCCATGTTCTTACTTGTCATGTTCAGGTTTTGTATCATGTTGTTTTGCTGCTCCGAAGAGAGCATCGTGATCTGAAATTTCAGACTAGTGTTAATTTCACTAAGTCTGAAATCTGTTTTGCATTTGCGTTTTAGCCATGCTTGTTTGAACCTCTTAATGGATGAATTTGCCTATGGCTCAGTGCTAGTGTTTTGTCAATCATCTTGTGTACATCACTGCCATGTATTTTGTTTTCATGTTTGGTGGCTGTAGCATGTTCATTCCGTTGCATTTAGATGCCTACTTGCTGTAAGTCGCATACCGGTGTCGTATCTTAAAACGCTTGCCATTTCCAAACCGTAGCTCCGATTCCTATGATCTTTATATCGTTTTCAAGCGATTTCATCCCCTCTATCCAGTGGCACACTTGGTTTTCCAAGTTGATGCCAAGTTCATGCATTTCCTGTCATATCTTGCATTTTGCATCCCGCATCGCATCCCGCATAGCATATCGTCATTTCATCATCTTGCTTGGTCTTGCCCGTGGTTGATTGTATCCTTGTTGCTTGTTTGTATTTGGGTAGAGCCGGGAGACGAGTTCGCTACCGAGGAGCCCGTTGAGTTTGCTTGTGAGGATCCAGTCAACTCTGACAACTGTGCAGGCAAGATGATCATACCCTCGAAATCACTACTATCTTTGCTATGCTAGTTTGCTCGCTCTTTTGCTTTGCCAATGCTACGATGCCTACCATTTGCTTGTCAGCCTCCCAATTGCCATGTTGAACCTCTAACCCACCATTGTCCTAGCAAACCATTGATTGGCTATGTTACCGCTTTGCTCAGCCCTTCTTATAGCGTTGTTAGTTGCAGGTGAAGATTGGAGCCGTTCCTTGTTGGAACATTTATATTGCTTGTTGGGATATCATTATATTGCTATGTTATCTTAATGCATCTATATACTTGGTAAAGGGTGGAAGGCTCGGCCTCTCGCCTAGTGTTTTGTTCCACTCTTGCCGCCCTAGTTTCCGTCATATCGGTGTTATGTTCCCGGATTGTGCGTCCCTTACGCGGTTGGGCTATAATGGGAACCCCTTGATAGTTCGCCTTGATTAAAGCTTTTCTAGCAATGCCCAACATTGGTTTTACCATTTGCCACCTAGCCTCTTTTTCCCTTGGGTTTCCGGAGCCCGAGGGTCATCTTATTTTAACCCCCCCCGGGCCAGTGCTCCTCTGAGTGTTGGTCCGAACCAGGCAGCCTGCGGGGCCACCTCGGGGAAACTTGAGGTTTGGTTTTACTCGTAGCTTGACCTATCCGAGCGTGCCCTGAGAAAGAGATATGTGCAGCTCCTATCGGGATTTGTCGGCACATTCGGGCGGTGTTGCTGGACTTGTTTTAACCTGTCGAATCATCTTGTTGTACCGAGATACCGAGTCTGATCGGTGTGTCTTGGGTGGAGGTCTATTCCTTCGTTGACCGTGAGAGCTTGTTATGGGCTAAGTTGGGACCCCCCTGCAGGGATTGATCTTTCGAAAGCCGTGCCCGCGGTTATGGGCGGATGGGAATTTGTTAATGTCCGATTGTAGATGACTTGAACTAAACTTAATTAAAATGATTCAACCGTGTGTGTTACCGTGATGGCCCCTTCTCGGCGGAGTCCGGGAAGTGGACACGGTGTTGGAGTTATGCTTGCGCAGGATGTTCCTTTAGCTTCTCGCTCGTGCTTCGCCTTCTCTTCTCGCTCTCTTTTGCGTATAGGTTAGCCACCACATATGCTAGTCGCTTGCTGCAGCTCCACATATATTTGTCTTATCCATTCCCATGAGCTTAAATAGTTTTGATCGCGTGGGTGTGAGATTGCTGAGTCCCTGTGGCTCACATATACTACAACTCCAGATGCAGGTTCAGGTGTTTCTGCTCCAGTTGACGATTACGAGCTTCAGTGGGAGTTCGACGAGGACTCTCAGCGATACTATGTTTCTTTTCCGGATGATCAGTAGTGGTGCCTAGTTGGGGTTATCGATTCAGGACCTTGTCGCATGTTGGGGGTCTTTTCTATTTTGGCGCCGTAGTCGGGCCATGAGTGTTTGTTTGATGGATGTTATTTATGTACTCTGATGTGACGTGGCGAGTGTAAGCCAACTATGTTATCTCCCCCTTTTATTATGTATTACATGGGATGTTGTAATGATTGCCTGACTTGCGACATTGCTTTCAATGCGGTTATGCCTCTAAGTCGTGCCTCGACACGTGGGAGCTATAGCCGCATCGAGGGCGTTACAAGTTGGTATCAGAGCCATCCCCGACCTTAGGAGCCCCATTGCTTGATCGTTTTTAGCAGCCGAGTTGTGTCTAGAAAAATGTTTTGAGTCCTTAGGAATTATATATCGGAGAGCTTAGGAATTCTTTTTACTTCCCAGTCTCCTCATCGCTCTGGTAAGGCATCCTGGCGTAGAGTTTTGACTCTTCTCTTCTAAAATTTCACTAAAATTTTTTAGGTTCACGCGAGTATCTTGGTTTTGTTCCGATGGTTTTGTGACGAGAACATTGTTCTTGGTGCCTCCTGTCTTTAGGGGTTGTGGCAGTGTCCCGGGGAGTTGAGCTCCGAGGTGTTGTCGTCACAATTTCATCGTTGCAATTCTGGTATACTTGAGATATGTTCGCCGACATCGAAAATCTCTTTTATGCAGTTCGTTGGTGAGATAACCTCGACGCCACCCAGTACTGGGGCGGGAGTTCGGGAGTATCGCCATAACTTGTATAACGGATGCTTTTCGAAGGTTGAGGTAGATGATTTCTGAAGTTTTCCTGGTTATGTGTTGAAGGATGGATACAGCTGGATGTAGGATTTGCTAGTTTGGATGAGATATTGTGCTTCCCCTGTATCCCCAACACCTGATTGCATAACCGGAAAGGTTCGGGAGTTTCATAGGTGGGAAAACTAGTAGCTCTAGTTCTTCTTCCACGGATATTGGTTTGAGATTGGGATTTCTTACCGATTATTCGTTCTTGATCCGTACCTTGTTGATTTATTTCTCTACCTTAATTCTTCGTGGCTTCGCAATTTATGGATATGTGATCATTTGAAGAGGAATGCATTCGTTCATTTTGTTCAGATGTGAAGACTATATGTTGCAATTTTCATTCCGTTGGATTCAGCTTCTATATTGTTGTCTATCTATGTGCTAATGGTGGTCAACCTGTTCAGGATGGCTCCTCCAACGCGCACGACTCTGAATCCTAATCCGCCTCCACCTCCGCCTCCTCCGGAAGCATGGCAAGCTGTGATGGCCGCTACTAATGCAAACACACAGTTGATCATGCAAATCCTTCAAGAGCACAATCAAGGCAGTCAAGGGAATCAAGGCCATAATCAGCACCACTTTGCTACTCTGAACCAGTTCCTTGCTAATGGCCCAAAGACGTTCAGCGGTTGTGTTGAGGCTACCGATGCTGACGATTGGCTAGTGGATCCGGGCAAGCATTTTGAATGCAGCAACGTCAGGCCTGAAGATTTCGTCAAGTTCGCTTCTTTCCAGCTCAAAGATCAGGCTGCAGAGGGGTTCCAGCAGTACAAGGATTCCAGAGGTGGACGTGTTATCACTTGGGACGATTTCCGTCAAGATTTCCGCGCTCATCACATCCCTCAAAGTGTGGTTGAGAGTAAGCGTCAGGAATTCCGCAATCTGAAGCAAGGCTCTTTGTCTGTCTATGACTACAACAAGTTGTTCCAGAAGCTCGCCCGTTTTGCCAAGCAGGATGTTCCTGATGAGAAGAGCATGATCTATCAGTTCAGGGGTGGTCTTCGTGAGGAAATTCAGCTCGCTCTTGTCCTCTTTGAGCCGTTGAGATACCATGAGTTCTACAACATGGCACTGAAGCAAGAGGCTGCTCAGATGAGATGTGATGCTTCCAGGAAGCGTGCCAGAGATGTTACTCCGTCTTCCTCTACTCAAGTGGTCAAGCAGCAGAAGTATTGGCTTCCTCCTCCTCCGTTCCGTCAGCCGTATCAGCAGAAGAGCAAAGGTGGCAGTGGTTTCTCCCACCCACCCAACCCAGGCTTTCAGAACAAGGCTTCGTCTCAAGCTCCAAGACCGAGTGCTCCGTATCACCGTCCGCTTTCAGAGGTCACGTGCAACAAGTGCCAACAGAAGGGTCACTATGCCAACAAGTGTACCAACCAGAGGCGTCTTCCTCCTCCTCCTCCTGTGATCACTCACTCCGGTTCTGACTCCACCTGATGAAACCAAGCCGTACGAGGTCTTTTGTGACGCCTCTCTCCAAGGTCTCGGTGCTGTACTGATGCAAGAGAAGAAAGTTGTTGCTTATACCTCTCGCCAGTTGAAACCTAATGAGAAGAACTACCCCACTCATGATCTCGAGTTGGCGGCAGTTGTACACGCTTTGTTGACTTGGAGACATCTTCTATTGGGAAGGAAAGTGGATATTTTCACTGATCACAAGAGTCTCAAGTACATCTTCACTCAGCCTAATCTCAACCTCAGGCAGACTCGATGGGTCGAAATGATTCAAGAGTACAATCCGAGTATCGAGTATACTCCAGGCAAGGCTAATGTGATTGCTGACGCTTTGAGCAGAAAAGCATATTGCAACAGTCTGATTCTCAAGCCTTATCAACCCGAGCTTTGTGAAGCTTTCCGCAAACTTAATCTGCAAGTTGTTCCTCAAGGTTTCCTCTCTAACCTTCAAGTCTCTCCTACCTTAGAAGACCAGATTCGCCAAGCCCAACTTCTTGATGCTATGGTGAAGAAGGTGAAGATTGGTATTGCAAAGAGTCAGTCCAAGTACAAGTGCTACCGACTTGATGACAAGGACACTCTCTTCTTCGAGGATCGAATTGTTGTGCCCAAAGGTGAACTTCGTAAGGTGATCATGAACGAGGCTCACAACTCTCTCCTCTCCATCCACCCTGGTAGTACGAAGATGTATCAGGACCTCAAGCAAGCTTATTGGTGGACTCGAATGAAGCGCGAGATCGCTCAATTCGTGAACGAATGTGATGTCTGCAGAAGAGTGAAGGCAGAACACCAAAGGCCAGCTGGTCTCCTCCAACCTCTTGCCATTCCAGAATGGAAGTTTGACCACATTGAAATGGACTTCGTGACTGGGTTTCCAAAGTCCAAGCGTGGCAATGATGCTATATTTGTCGTCATCGACAAGCTCACCAAAGTGGCTCATTTTCTGCCTATCAAAGAGTCAATCACTGCAGCTCAATTGGTGGAACTCTATACCTCTCGCATTGTCTCTCTGCACGGTATTCCTCAAGTGATATCTTCAGATCGTGGCAGCATCTTTACCTCCAAGTTTTGGGATTCTTTTCAGAAGGCCATGGGCACCAACATCCGCTTCAGCACAGCTTTCCATCCTCAAACAAGCGGTCAAGTCGAGCGTGTCAACCAAATTCTTGAAGATATGCTCAGGGCTTGTGTGATCTCCTTCGGCATGAAGTGGGAGGATTGTCTTCCTTATGCTGAATTCTCATACAACAACAGCTTTCAAGCAAGTTCGGGCAAGGCCCCCTTTGAAATTCTATATGGCAGGAAGTGCCGTACCCCTCTCAACTGGTCTGAAACCGGTGAACGTCAGCTGCTGGGTAATGACTTAATCACAGAAGCAGAAGAAATGTGCAAAGTCATTCGTGATAACCTCAAAGCAGCCCAGTCCCGCCAGAAGAGCTACTATGATAGTAAGCACCGTGATCTGGTTTTCGAGATCGGAGATCATGTTTACCTCCGCGTCTCTCCCATGAAAGGTACTCGTCGCTTCGGTATCAAAGGGAAGCTTGCCCCTAGATACGTGGGACCTTTCAAGATTGTCAGCAAGAGAGGCGACCTCGCCTATCAACTCGAGCTTCCTTCAAACTTTGCAAATGTTCATGATGTGTTCCATGTCTCTCAGCTTCGAAAGTGCTTCAAGACTCCTGACCGCACCGTCAACTTCGAGGACATTGAGCTCCAAGAAGATCTCTCCTATCGTGAGCACCCAGTTGCTATTCTCGAAGAGACTGAACGCAAGACTCGCAACAAGTCAATCAAATTTCTCAAAGTCAAGTGGTCACACCATTCCGACCGTGAAGCTACCTGGGAACGCGAGGATAACCTCCGTTCTGAGTACCCGGAGTTCTTTCAGTCCTAGATCTCGGGACGAGATCTTTTCGTAGTGGTGGAGTGTTGTAACGTCCCGGATATACTTTCCATATTTGTATCCAACTCTTGCCGTCTCCGGCGCTAAGTTATATTTATTTCTCGGGTTTGGGTCTTTGTCTCCGTGTGTTGTTTTCTTTTTCGTGCATCTCTTATCATGTCATCACGTGCATTGCATTTGCATACATGTTCATCTCATGCATTCGAGCATTTTCCCCATTGTCCGTTTTGCATTCCGGCGTTTCGTCCTCCTCCGGTGGTCATTTCTACCTTTCTTTCTTGTGTGGGGTTTAAACATTTCCGGATTGGACCAAGTCTTGCCAAGCGGCCTTGGTTTACTACCGGTAGACCGCCTGTCAAGTTTCGGGTCATTTGGACTTCGTTTGATACTCCAACGGTTAACCGAGGGACCGAAAAGGCCTCGTGTGTGTTGCAGCCCAACACCCCCCAAATTTGGCCCAAAACCCACCAAACTCTGCTCCATGTCCTAGAGCGTTCGATCACGATCGTGTGGGCGAAAACCACACCTCATTTGGACTCTCCTAGCTCCCTCTATGCCTATATATACACCCCTCCGTTTTCGGATCTCTCCCTCTCCCCGAAACCCTAAAAAAAAAACATCCCCGCCAGATCCGCGCCGACGGACGTGTCCGCCCCCGGCCGGACATCGTCCGCCCGCTGCCGCCATCCAACCCGCCGCCGCCACGTGTCCCCGTGGGACCGCATCGCCGCCGCCGTCCCGGC
>NC_057797.1:535498600-535500169 GCF_018294505.1 Triticum aestivum
TTTTAGGTTCACGCGAGTATCTTGGTTTTGTTCCGATGGTTTTGTGACGAGAACATTGTTCTTGGTGCCTCCTGTCTTTAGGGGTTGTGGCAGTGTCCCGGGGAGTTGAGCTCCGAGGTGTTGTCGTCACAATTTCATCGTTGCAATTCTGGTATACTTGAGATATGTTCGCCGACATCGAAAATCTCTTTTATGCAGTTCGTTGGTGAGATAACCTCGACGCCACCCAGTACTGGGGCGGGAGTTCGGGAGTATCGCCATAACTTGTATAACGGATGCTTTTCGAAGGTTGAGGTAGATGATTTCTGAAGTTTTCCTGGTTATGTGTTGAAGGATGGATACAGCTGGATGTAGGATTTGCTAGTTTGGATGAGATATTGTGCTTCCCCTGTATCCCCAACACCTGATTGCATAACCGGAAAGGTTCGGGAGTTTCATAGGTGGGAAAACTAGTAGCTCTAGTTCTTCTTCCACGGATATTGGTTTGAGATTGGGATTTCTTACCGATTATTCGTTCTTGATCCGTACCTTGTTGATTTATTTCTCTACCTTAATTCTTCGTGGCTTCGCAATTTATGGATATGTGATCATTTGAAGAGGAATGCATTCGTTCATTTTGTTCGGATGTGAAGACTATATGTTGCAATTTTCATTCCGTTGGATTCAGCTTCTATATTGTTGTCTATCTATGTGCTAATGGTGGTCAACCTGTTCAGGATGGCTCCTCCAACGCGCACGACTCTGAATCCTAATCCGCCTCCACCTCCGCCTCCTCCGGAAGCATGGCAAGCTGTGATGGCCGCTACTAATGCAAACACACAGTTGATCATGCAAATCCTTCAAGAGCGCAATCAAGGCAGTCAAGGGAATCAAGGCCATAATCAGCACCCCTTTGCTACTCTGAACCAGTTCCTTGCTAATGGCCCAAAGACGTTCAGCGGTTGTGTTGAGGCTACCGATGCTGACGATTGGCTAGTGGATCCGGGCAAGCATTTTGAATGCAGCAACGTCAGGCCTGAAGATTTCGTCAAGTTCGCTTCTTTCCAGCTCAAAGATCAGGCTGCAGAGGGGTTCCAGCAGTACAAGGATTCCAGAGGTGGACGTGTTATCACTTGGGACGATTTCCGTCAAGATTTCCGCGCTCATCACATCCCTCAAAGTGTGGTTGAGAGTAAGCGTCAGGAATTCCGCAATCTGAAGCAAGGCTCTTTGTCTGTCTATGACTACAACAAGTTGTTCCAGAAGCTCGCCCGTTTTGCCAAGCAGGATGTTCCTGATGAGAAGAGCATGATCTATCAGTTCAGGGGTGGTCTTCGTGAGGAAATTCAGCTCGCTCTTGTCCTCTTTGAGCCGTTGAGATACCATGAGTTCTACAACATGGCACTGAAGCAAGAGGCTGCTCAGATGAGATGTGATGCTTCCAGGAAGCGTGCCAGAGATGTTACTCCGTCTTCCTCTACTCAAGTGGTCAAGCAGCAGAAGTATTGGCTTCCTCCTCCTCCGTTCCGTCAGCCGTATCAGCAGAAGAGCAAAGGTGGCAGTGGTTTCTCCCACCCACCCAACCCAGGC
>NC_057797.1:535505145-535507339 GCF_018294505.1 Triticum aestivum
GGCCACCGCCTCCCCCTATGCCGGCGGCCTCGGTTCCGGCGCCGACAAACCTCGTCGCGCGCGCCCTGCTACAGTGTCTCCGGCGCCGCCTCGGGAAGCGTGCCGATCCAGATCTGGATCTGGGCATCGGTTGACTTCTCTCCCCCGAAACCCTAATTTTTATGCATACTTTGATTGCTTGTATCTCCGCAACCGTAGCTCCGTTTTGGGCATATGATATATCAAAATCTTCGCCTCGACATGTACATCATTTCTTTCCATTGCATCATTTGCATTTGAGGTCATCTTGATACCCAAAATGCTGTTAGAAGGAGGCTTCGTGAGTTAAAGTGCAGAACCGTTAGTTCATCATGCACTTTTGTCATTTTTGCTATGTTTAATCCGTGCATGATATGCCTGTGCCCCTTTGTGATGTATTGTGAAGCATTTTGTCTTCTTTCCAGAGGTGCCACCCATGCATTTTTAGGATGTGTGTGTTGTCTTGTGCAAGCTTGCGAAGTAGGGTACCTGAGATTGCAGATTTCAGGGACTTAGTGATTTTCGCCAAGTCTGGGATATTTTAGTTCATGATGCTATATGTCCAGCTTGTTTCCTAGTGATCCGTGCCTCTTTTGAGGATGATCAGTAAGGGAATTTTGATATTTATGTCATGCTCTATCCATCCATGTCTTTGTTGGCATTTGTGGAGTGCTCTAGGTTGACTCAATCGAGCTCAACTTTTGCTTCGTTGTTAATCTGGGCAGATCGTCAACTTGTTTGCGATTTCGCCGATGCTACCGTTAGTGTTCCATGCATGCTATGCCTTCGTTCTTGCCATGTGTAGCTAGCACTTTGTGCCTTCTTGCTGGTTATATGCTTTCCTTGCCATGACTTGCACCGTAGTGAGTGCATCGAGCTCGTTTACATGTCTTCGTGAGTTAAATTTCAGCATGTCTCAGTTTTTACTAAGTCTGAAAACTGATTGTGTTCGAGCGATGTTCGTGAGCTCGGTAGAGTATTTTGTGAACCCTTTTGGCCCCAGGTCACTTTGGGTGTTTTATTAAGCCTGTTGAGTAGCTCCATGCCATATTCTTACTTGTCATGTTCAGGTTTTGTATCATGTTGTTTTGCTGCTCCGAAGAGAGCATCGTGATCTGAAATTTCAGACTAGTGTTAATTTCACTAAGTCTGAAATCTGTTTTGCATTTGCGTTTTAGCCATGCTTGTTTGAACCTCTTAATGGATGAATTTGCCTATGGCTCAGTGCTAGTGTTTTGTCAATCATCTTGTGTACATCACTGCCATGTATTTTGTTTTCATGTTTGGTGGCTGTAGCATGTTCATTCCGTTGCATTTAGATGCCTACTTGCTGTAAGTCGCATACCGGTGTCGTATCTTAAAACGCTTGCCATTTCCAAACCGTAGCTCCGATTCCTATGATCTTTATATTGTTTTCAAGCGATTTCATCCCCTCTATCCAGTGGCACACTTGGTTTTCCAAGTTGATGCCAGGTTCATGCATTTCCTGTCATATTTTGCATTTTGCATCCCGCATCGCATCCCGCATAGCATATCGTCATTTCATCATCTTGCTTGGTCTTGCCCGTGGTTGATTGTATCCTTGTTGCTTGTTTGTCTTTGGGTAGAGCCGGGAGACGAGTTCGCTACCGAGGAGCCCGTTGAGTTTGCTTGTGAGGATCTAGTCAACTCTGAAAACTGTGCAGGCAAGATGATCATACCCTCGAAATCACTACTATCTTTGCTATGCTAGTTTGCTCGCTCTTTTGCTTTGCCAATGCTACGATGCCTACCATTTGCTTGTCAGCCTCCCAATTGCCATGTTGAACCTCTAACCCACCATTGTCCTAGCAAACCATTGATTGGCTATGTTACCGCTTTGCTCAGCCCTTCTTATAGCGTTGTTAGTTGCAGGTGAAGATTGGAGCCGTTCCTTGTTGGAACATTTATATTGCTTGTTGGGATATCATTATATTGCTATGTTATCTTAATGCATCTATATACTTGGTAAAGGGTGGAAGGCTCGGCCTCTCGCCTAGTGTTTTGTTCCACTCTTGCCGCCCTAGTTTCCGTCATATCGGTGTTATGTTCCCGGATTGTGCGTCCCTTACGCGGTTGGGCTATAATGGGAACCCCTTGATAGTTCGCCTTGATTAAAGCTTTTCCAGCAATGCCCAACATTGGTTTTACCATTTGC